>NC_084744.1:2258347-2278347 GCF_033978785.1 Entelurus aequoreus
GTTGATGTTTTTAAAACCAACAGTAGTTAGTATATGAAGCACCAATGTAAGAGTGTTTGATGTTTAAAACCAACAGTAGTTAGTATATGAAGCACCAATGTAAGAGTGTTGATGTTTAAAACCACAGTAGTTAGTTATATGAAGCACCAATGTAAGAGTGTTTGATGTTTAAAACCAACAGTAGTTAGTATATGAAGCACCAATGTAAGAGTGTTGATGTTTAAAACCAACAGTAGTTAGTATATGAAGCACCAATGTAAGAGTGTTGATGTTTAAAACCAACAGTAGTTAGTATATGAAGCACCAATGTAAGAGTGTTGATGTTTAAAACCAACAGTAGTTAGTATATGAAGCACCAATGTAAGAGTGTTGATGTTTAAAACCAACAGTAGTTAGTATATGAAGCACCAATGTAAGAGTGTTGATGTTTAAAACCAACAGTAGTTAGTATATGAAGCACCAATGTAAGAGTGTTGATGTTTAAAACCAACAGTAGTTAGTATATGAAGCACCAATGTAAGAGTGTTGATGTTTAAAACCAACAGTAGTTAGTATATGAAGCACCAATGTAAGAGTGTTGATGTTTAAAACCAACAGTAGTTAGTATATGAAGCACCAATGTAAGAGTGTTGATGTTTAAAACCAACAGTAGTTAGTATATGAAGCACCAATGTAAGAGTGTTGATGTTTAAAACCAACAGTAGTTAGTATATGAAGCACCAATGTAAGAGTGTTGATGTTTAAAACCAACAGTTAGTTAGTATATGAAGCACCAATGTAAGAGTGTTGATGTTTAAAACCAACAGTAGTTAGTATATGAAGCACCAATGTAAGAGTGTTGATGTTTAAAACCAACAGTAGTTAGTATATGAAGCACCAATGTAAGAGTGTTGATGTTTAAAACCAACAGTAGTTAGTATATGAAGCACCAATATAAGAGTGTTGATGTTCAAAACCAACAGTAGTTAGTATATGAAGCACCAATGTAAGAGTGTTGATGTTTAAAACCAACAGTAGTTAGTATATGAAGCACCAATGTAAGAGTGTTGATGTTTAAAACCAACAGTAGTTAGTATATGAAGCACCAATGTAAGAGTGTTGATGTTTAAAACCAACAGTAGTTAGTATATGAAGCACCAATGTAAGAGTGTTGATGTTTAAAAACCAACAGTAGTTAGTATATGAAGCACCAATGTAAGAGTGTTGATGTTTAAAACCAACAGTAGTTAGTATATGAAGCACCAATGTAAGAGTGTTGATGTTTAAACCAACAGTAGTTAGTATATGAAGCACCAATGTAAGAGTGTTGATGTTTAAAACCAACAGTAGTTAGTATATGAAGCACCAATGTAAGAGTGTTGATGTTTAAAACCAACAGTAGTTAGTATATGAAGCACCAATGTAAGAGTGTTGATGTTTAAAACCAACAGTAGTTAGTATATGAAGCACCAATAGTAAGAGTGTTGATGTTTAAAACCAACAGTAGTTAGTATATGAAGCACCAATGTAAGAGTGTTGATGTTTAAAACCAACAGTAGTTAGTATATGAAGCACCAATTAAGAGTGTTGATGTTTAAAACCAACAGTAGTTAGTATATGAAGCACCAATATAAGAGTGTTGATGTTTAAAACCAACAGTAGTTAGTATATGAAGCACCAATGTAAGAGTGTTGATGTTTAAAACCAACAGTAGTTAGTATATGAAGCACCAATGTAAGAGTGTTGATGTTTAAACCAACAGTAGTTAGTATATGAAGCACCAATATAAGAGTGTTGATGTTTAAAACCAACAGTAGTTAGTATATGAAGCACCAATGTAAGAGTGTTGATGTTTAAAAACCAACAGTAGTTAGTATATGAAGCACCAATATAAGAGTGTTGATGTTTAAAACCAACAGTAGTTAGTATATGAAGCACCAATATAAGAGGTGTTGATGTTTAAAACCAACAGTAGTTAGTATATGAAGCACCAATGTAAGAGTGTTGATGTTTAAAACCAACAGTAGTTAGTATATGAAGCACCAATATAAGAGTGTTGATGTTTAAAACCAACAGTAGTTAGTATATGAAGCACCAATGTAAGAGTGTTGATGTTTAAAACCAACAGTAGTTAGTATATGAAGCACCAATGTAAGAGTGTTGATGTTTAAAACCAACAGTAGTTAGTATATGAAGCACCAATGTTAGAGTGTTGATGTTTAAAACCAACAGTAGTTAGTATATGAAGCACCAATGTAAGAGTGTTGATGTTTAAAACCAACAGTAGTTAGTATATGAAGCACCAATGTAAGAGTGTTGATGTTTAAAACCAACAGTAGTTAGTATATGAAGCACCAATGTAAGAGTGTTGATGTTTAGAAACCAACAGTAGTTAGTATATGAAGCACCAATGTAAGAGTGTTGATGTTTAAAACCAACAGTAGTTAGTATATGAAGCACCAATGTAAGAGTGTTGATGTTTAAAACCAACAGTAGTTAGTATATGAAGCACCAATGTAAGAGTGTTGATGTTTAAAACCAACAGTAGTTAGTATATGAAGCACCAATGTAAGAGTGTTGATGTTTAAAAACCAACAGTAGTTAGTATATGAAGCACCAATGTAAGAGTGTTGATGTTTAAAACCAACAGTAGTTAGTATATGAAGCACCAATATAAGAGTGTTGATGTTTAAAACCAACAGTAGTTAGTATATGAAGCACCAATATAAGAGTGTTGATGTTTAAAACCAACAGTAGTTAGTATATGAAGCACCAATGTAAGAGTGTTGATGTTTAAAACCAACAGTAGTTAGTATATGAAGCACCAATGTAAGAGTGTTGATGTTTAAAACCAACAGTAGTTAGTATATGAAGCACCAATGTAAGAGTGTTGATGTTTAAAACCAACAGTAGTTAGTATATGAAGCACCAATGTAAGAGTGTTGATGTTTAAAACCAACAGTAGTTAGTATATGAAGCACCAATGTAAGAGTGTTGATGTTTAAAACCAACAGTAGTTAGTATATGAAGCACCAATATAAGAGTGTTGATGTTTAAAACCAACAGTAGTTAGTATATGAAGCACCAATGTAAGAGTGTTGATGTTTAAAACCAACAGTAGTTAGTATATGAAGCACCAATGTAAGAGTGTTGATGTTTAAAACCAACAGTAGTTAGTATATGAAGCACCAATGTTAGAGTGTTGATGTTTAAAACCAACAGTAGTTAGTATATGAAGCACCAATGTAAGAGTGTTGATGTTTAAAACCAACAGTAGTTAGTATATGAAGCACCAATGTAAGAGTGTTGATGTTTAAAACCAACAGTAGTTAGTATATGAAGCACCAATGTAAGAGTGTTGATGTTTAAAACCAACAGTAGTTAGTATATGAAGCACCAATGTAAGAGTGTTGATGTTTAAAACCAACAGTAGTTAGTATATGAAGCACCAATGTAAGAGTGTTGATGTTTAAAACCAACAGTAGTTAGTATATGAAGCACCAATGTAAGAGTGTTGATGTTTAAAACCAACAGTAGTTAGTATATGAAGCACCAATGTAAGAGTGTTGATGTTTAAAACCAACAGTAGTTAGTATATGAAGCACCAATGTAAGAGTGTTGATGTTTAAAACCAACAGTAGTTAGTATATGAAGCACCAATGTAAGAGTGTTGATGTTTAAAACCAACAGTAGTTAGTATATGAAGCACCAATGTAAGAGTGTTGATGTTTAAAACCAACAGTAGTTAGTATATGAAGCACCAATGTAAGAGTGTTGATGTTTAAAACCAACAGTAGTTAGTATATGAAGCACCAATATAAGAGTGTTGATGTTTAAAACCAACAGTAGTTAGTATATGAAGCACCAATGTAAGAGTGTTGATGTTTAAAACCAACAGTAGTTAGTATATGAAGCACCAATATAAGAGTGTTGATGTTTAAAACCAACAGTAGTTAGTATATGAAGCACCAATCTAAGAGTGTTGATGTTTAAAACCAACAGTAGTTAGTATATGAAGCACCAATGTAAGAGTGTTGATGTTTAAAACCAACAGTAGTTAGTATATGAAGCACCAATGTAAGTGTTGATGTTTAAAACCAACAGTAGTTAGTATATGAAGCACCAATGTAAGAGTGTTGATGTTTAAAACCAACAGTAGTTAGTATATGAAGCACCAATGTAAGAGTGTTGATGTTTAAAACCAACAGTAGTTAGTATATGAAGCACCAATGTAAGAGTGTTGATGTTTAAAACCAACAGTAGTTAGTATATGAAGCACCAATGTAAGAGTGTTGATGTTTAAAACCAACAGTAGTTAGTATATGAAGCACCAATATAAGAGTGTTGATGTTCAAAACCAACAGTAGTTAGTATATGAAGCACCAATGTAAGAGTGTTGATGTTTAAAACCAACAGTAGTTAGTATATGAAGCACCAATGTAAGAGTGTTGATGTTTAAAACCAACAGTAGTTAGTATATGAAGCACCAATGTAAGAGTGTTGATGTTTAAAACCAACAGTAGTTAGTATATGAAGCACCAATGTAAGAGTGTTGATGTTTAAAACCAACAGTAGTTAGTATATGAAGCACCAATGTAAGAGTGTTGATGTTTAGAAACCAACAGTAGTTAGTATATGAAGCACCAATGTTAGAGTGTTGATGTTTGTGGCTAAAAGAGTGTTGAAGGCCTGCCAGGCGCCCCCCCAGTGGCGGACAAAGAAGCTGCGTGATGTCCTGGGACTGCCAAACATGACCATGGTCTTCCTGTGGACTCAAGGAGACAAACATCACTATGGTCTTCCTGTGGACTCGTGGAGACAAAGCTGCCATTGAAGCGTCTCTCAGGTCCACATGACAACACTTATGTTCCCACGGCAACCACTGCAGGGTCACCACCTGCTGTGTCAACTGGAAGCAACTTTTAGGTTAATCAATCATTTGATTGTGAGGTGAATGACCGCCATCATAACTATCATGTGATGATGTTCATGATCATGTGATGATGTTCATCATCATGTGATGATGTTCATCATCATGTGATGATGTTCATGATCATGTGATGATGTTCATCATCATGTGACTGTGATGTCATGCTAACGTGATCACATGACGATGATGTCATGCTAACATGATCACATGATGATGATGTCATGCTAACATGATCACATGATGATGATGTCATGATCACACGATGATGATGTCATGCTAACATGATCACATGATGATGATGTCATGCTAACATGATCACATGATGACGATGTCATGCTAACATGATGCTGATGTCATGCTAACATGATCACGTGATGATGTCATGCTAACATGATCACGTGATGATGTCATGCTAACATGATCACATGATGATGATGTCATGCTAACATGATCACATGATGATAATGTCATGCTAACATGATCGCATGATGATGATGCCATGATCACATGATGATGATGTCATGCTAACATGATCACGTGATGATGTCATGCTAACATGATCACATGATGATGATGTCATGCTAACATGATCACATGATGATGATGTCATGATCACATGACGATGATGTCATGCTAACATGATCACATGATGATGTCATGCTAACATGATCACATGATGATGATGTCATGCTAACATGACCACATGATGATGATGTCATGCTAACATGATGATGATGTCATGCTAACATGATGATGATGTCATGCTAACATGATCACAATGATGATGATGTCATGCTAACATGATCACATGATGATGTCATGCTAACATGATCACATGATGCTGATGTCATGCTAACATGATCACATGATGATAATGTCATGCTAACATGATCACATGATGATAATGTCATGCTAACATGATCGCATGCTGATGATGCCATGCTAACATGATCACATGATGATGATGTCATGCTAACATGATCACGTGATGATGTCATGCTAACATGATCACATGATGATGATGTCATGCTAACATGATCACATGATGATGATGTCATGCTAACATGATCACATGATGATGTCATGATCACATGACGATGATGGCATGCTAACATGATCACGTGATGATGATGTCATGCTAACGTGATCACATGATGATGTCATGCTGACATGATCACATGATGATGATGTCATGCTAACATGATCACATGATGATGATGTCATGCTAACATGTTAACATGATGATGATGTCATGCTAACATGATCATGTGATGATGTCATGCTAACATGATCACATGATGATGATGTCATGCTAACATGATCACATGATGATGATGTCATGATCACATGACGATGATGTCATGCTAACATGATCACATGATGATGATGTCATGCTAACATGATCACATGGTGATGATGTCATGCTAACATGATCACGTGATGATGATGTCATGCTAACATGAACACATGATGATGATGTCATGCTAACATGATCACATGATGATGATGTCATGCTAACATGATCACGTGATGATGATGTCATGCTAACATGATCATGTGATGACGATGTCATGCTAACATGATCACGTGATGATGATGTCATGCTAACATGAACACATGATGATGCTGTCATGCTAACATGATCACGTGATGATGATGTCATGCTAACATGATCATGTGATGATGATGTCATGCTAACATGATCATGTGATGATGATGTCATGCTAACATGATCATGTGATGATGATGTCATGCTAACATGATCACGTGATGATGATGTCATGCTAACATGATCACGTGATGATGATGTCATGCTAACATGATCACATGATGATGATGTCATGCTAACATGATCACATGATGATGATGATGTCTTGCTAACATGATAATGTGATGACGATGATGGTGATCATAAAGTGAGCTGCTCTCCCTCCAGGAGCTCAGATGGATTATGGACTTAGGTACATCAACCATGTCCCCCACTGGGTGCGGACTTTGTGACCCAGCAGGAAGTCCAGGTCAGGACAGATGGGGGTTTGGGGGTTGGGGGTTGGGGGACCTCAGCTGTGATCCAACGCTAATCTTTTTATGACGGCAAACGGCAGCCGCTGACGTCCTGTGAGGGGTGAGGCAGGTGTGTCGGGGGGGGCTGACAAACGCTGGAGGCGGGGCTTGTGCAGGACTCGGAGGCGGGGTTACATGAATGAGCAGGTGAGGACTAAATCACGTGCACGCCCTCATCAAGACGTCTCTTACAGCCCGGCGGCCATGTTGTGCCAGGAAGTGACCCCCCCGCCCCCCCTCCTGTCCCCGCGCTCCCATTGTGGTCTTGACAGGACCACATGTGACCTGGCAGCGTGTGAATGAGACCACCAGCACAAAGACCTTCACTTCCTGTCTGTGGTGGGGGTCTATCTCATGCTAGCATTAGCCTAGCATGCTAAGGTCTCCATATTGTGAAGAACATCATCACATTATAAATGTGATGATAACCATAGAGAGGACCCCCCCCCCCCCGCCTCCACAGACCTGTACCTCGGTCTGAATGTTGTCTGTGTTGGCCCTGCCATGAGGTGGACCCTGTCTTCCTTGTCCAGGGTGGTCCCCGTCTTCCTTGTCCAGGGTGGTCCCCGTCTTCCTTGTCCAGGGTGGTCCCCGTCTACCTTGTCCAGGGTGGTCCCCGTCTTCCTTGTCCAGGGTGGACCCCGTCTTCCTTGTCCAGGGTGGACCCCGTCTACCTTGTCCAGGGTGGTCCCCGTCTTCCTTGTCCAGGGTGGACCCCGTCTTCCTTGTCCAGGGTGGACCCCGTCTTCCTTGTCCAGGGTGGACCCCATCCTCCTTGTCCAGGGTGGTCCTCGTCTTCCTTGTCCAGGGTGGTCCCCGTCTTCCTTGTCCAGGGTGAACCCCGTCTTCCTTGTCCAGGGTCGTCCCTGTCTTCCTTGTCCAGGGTGAACCCCGTCTTCCTTGTCCAGGGTGGTCCCTGTCTTCCTTGTACAGGGTGGTCCCCGTCTTCCTTGTCCAGGGTGAACCCTGTCTTCCTTGTCCAGGGTGGTCCCTGTCTTCCTTGTCCAGGGTGAACCCTGTCTTCCTTGTCCAGGGTGGTCCCCGTCTTCCTTGTCCAGGGTGAACCCCGTCTTCCTTGTCCAGGGTGGTCCCCGTCTTCCTTGTCCAGGGTGGTCCCCGTCTTCCTTGTCCAGGGTGGACCCCGTCTTCCTTGTCCAGGGTGGACCCCGTCTTCCTTGTCCAGGGTGGTCCCCGTCTTCCTTGTCCAGGGTGGTCCCCGTCTTCCTTGTCCAGGGTGGTCCCCGTCTTCCTTGTCCAGGGTGGACCCCGTCTTCCTTGTCCAGGGTGGTCCCCGTCTTCCTTGTCCAGGGTGGACCCCGTCTTCCTTGTCCAGGGTGGACCCCGTCTTCCTTGTCCAGGGTGGTCCCCGTCTTCCTTGTCCAGGGTGGTCCCCGTCTTCCTTGTCCAGGGTGGTCCCCGTCTTCCTTGTCCAGGGTGGACCCCGTCTTCCACCCCACTGCAGCTGGGTCAGGTTCCCCCCGCCACCCCGAGAGGGACAAGCAGTAGAAACTGGATGGTTGACTAATAGTTACGTCTAGTTAGTCACTCCTAGTCCCTGATCACCACTTTTAGTCTCAGTCCACAAACCTTCTAGTCTCTGCTTGTTACTCCTAGTCCCTGATCATCACTCCTAGTCCCTGCTCATCACTTTTAGTCTCAGTCCACCCTTTCTAGTCTCTGCTTGTCCTGACTGTCACTCTTAGTCCCTGATCATCACTCCTAGTCCCTGATCATCACTCCTAGTCCCTGATTATCACTCCTAGTCCCATGTCATCACTTTTAGTCTCAGTCCACCCTTTCTAGTCTCTGCTTGTCCTGACTGTCACTCTTAGTCCCTGATCATCACTCCTAGTCCCTGATCATCACGCCTAGTCCCTGCTCGTCACTCCTAGACCCTGATCATCACTCCTAGTCCCTGATCGTCACTCCTAATCCCTGATCATAACTCTTGGTCCCTGATCATCACTCCTAGTCCCTGCTCGTTCCTAGTCCCTGATCATCACTCTTAGTCCCTGATCATCACTCGTAGTCTCAGTTTGTCACTCCTAGTCCCTGATTATCACTCCTCCTGCTCGTCACTCCTAGTCCCTGATCATCACTCCTAGTCCCTGCTCATCACTCCTAGACCCTGCTCGTCACTCCTAGTCCCTGATCATCACTCCTAGTCCCTGCTCGTCACTCCTAGTCCCTGATCATCACTCCTAGTCCCTGCTCGTCACTCCTAGTCCCTGATCATCACTCCTAGTCCCTGCTCGTCAATCCTAGTCCCTGATCATCACTCCTAGTCCCTGATCATCACTCCTAGTCCCTGATCATCACTCCTAGTCCCTGCTCGTCACTCCTAGTCCCTGATCATCACTCCTAGTCCCTGCTCGTCACTCCTAGTCCCTGATAATCACTCCTAGTCCCTGATCATCACTCGTAGTCTCAGCTCGTCACTCCTAGTCCCTGCTCGTCACTCCTAGTCCCTGATCATCACTCCTAGTCCCTGCTCGTCACTCCTAGTCCCTGATAATCACTCCTAGTCCCTGATCATCACTCGTAGTCTCAGCTCGTCACTCCTAGTCCCTGCTCATCACGCCTAGTCCCTGCTCATCACTCCTAGTCCCTGATCATCACTCCTAGTCCCTGCTCGTCACTCCTAGTCCCTGATCATCACTCCTAGTCCCTGCTCATCACTCCTAGTCCCTGCTCGTCACTCCTAGTCCCTGATCATCACTCCTAGTCCCTGCTCGTCACTCCTAGTCCCTGATCATCACTCCTAGTCCCTGCTCATCACTCCTAGTCCCTGCTCGTCACTCCTAGTCCCTGATCATCACTCCTAGTCCCTGCTCGTCACTCCTAGTCCCTGATCATCACTCCTAGTCCCTGATCATTACTCCTAGTCCCTGATCATCACTCCTAGTCCCTGCTCGTCACTCCTAGTCCCTGATCATCACTCCTAGTCCCTGCTCGTCACTCCTAGTCCCTGATAATCACTCCTAGTCCCTGATCATCACTCGTAGTCTCAGCTCGTCACTCCTAGTCCCTGCTCGTCACTCCTAGTCCCTGATCATCACTCCTAGTCCCTGCTCGTCACTCCTAGTCCCTGATAATCACTCCTAGTCCCTGATCATCACTCGTAGTCTCAGCTCGTCACTCCTAGTCCCTGCTCATCACGCCTAGTCCCTGCTCATCACTCCTAGTCCCTGATCATCACTCCTAGTCCCTGCTCGTCACTCCTAGTCCCTGCTCGTCACTCCTAATCCCTGCTCATCACGCCTAGTCCCTGCTCGTCACTCCTAGTCCCTGATCATCACTCCTAGTTCCTGCTCGTCACTCCTAGTCCCTGATTATCACTCCTAGTCCCTGATCATCACTCCTAGTCCCTGATCATCACTCCTAGTCCTTGCTCGTCACTCCTAGTCCCTGATCATCACTCCTAGTCCCTGCTCATCACGCCTAGTCCCTGATCATCACTCCTAGTCCCTGATTATCACTCCTCCTGCTCGTCACTCCTAGTCCCTGATCATCACTCCTAGTCCCTGCTCATCACTCCTAGTCCCTGCTCGTCACTCCTAGTCCCTGATCATCACTCCTAGTTCCTGCTCGTCACTCCTAGTCCCTGATTATCACTCCTAGTCCCTGATCATCACTCCTAGTCCCTGATCATCACTCCTAGTCCTTGCTCGTCACTCCTAGTCCCTGATCATCACTCCTAGTCCCTGCTCATCACGCCTAGTCCCTGATCATCACTCCTAGTCCCTGATTATCACTCCTCCTGCTCGTCACTCCTAATCCCTGATCATCACTCCTAGTCCCTGATCATCACTCCTAGTCCTTGCTCGTCACTCCTAGTCCCTGATCATCACTCCTAGTCCCTGATCATCACTCCTAGTCCTTGCTCGTCACTCCTAGTCCCTGATCATCACTCCTAGTCCCTGCTTGTCACCCCTAGTCCCTGCTCGTCACTCCTAGTCCCTGATCATAACTCCTAGTTCCTGATCATCACTCCTAGTCCCTACTGGTCACTCCTAGTCCCTGCTCGTCACGCCTAGTCCCTGCTGGTCACTCCTAGTCCCTGCTCATCACTCCTAGTCCCTGCTCGTCACTCCAAGTCCCTGATCATCACTCCTAGTCCCTGCTTGTCACTCCTAGTCCCTGATCATCACTCCTAGTCCTTGCTCGTCACTCCTAGTCCCTGATCATCACTCCTAGTCCCTGCTCGTCACTCCTAGTCCCTGATAATCACTCCTAGTCCCTGCTCGTCACTCCTAGTCCCTGCTCGTCACTCCTAGTCCCTGCTCGTCACTCCTAGTCCCTGCTCGTCACTCCTAGTCCCTGATCATCACTCCTAGTCCCTGCTCGTCACTCCTAGTCCCTGATAATCACTCCTAGTCCCTGATCATCACTCGTAGTCTCAGCTCGTCACTCCTAGTCCCTGCTCATCACGCCTAGTCCCTGCTCATCACTCCTAGTCCCTGATCATCACTCCTAGTCCCTGCTCGTCACTCCTAGTCCCTGCTCGTCACTCCTAGTCCCTGCTCATCACGCCTAGTCCCTGCTCATCACTCCTAGTCCCTGATCATCACTCCTAGTCCCTGCTCGTCACTCCTAGTCCCTGCTCGTCACTCCTAGTCCCTGCTCATCACGCCTAGTCCCTGCTCGTCACTCCTAGTCCCTGATTATAACTCTTAGTCCCTGATCATCACTCCTAGTCCCTGTTGGTCACTCCTAGTCCCTGATCATCACTCCTAGTCCCTGATCATCACTCCTAGTCCCTGCTCATCACTCCTAGTCCCTGCTCGTCACTCCTAGTCCCTGATCATCACTCCTAGTCCCTGCTCGTCACTCCTAGTCCCTGATCATCACTCCTAGTCCCTGATCATCACTCCTAGTCCCTGATCATCACTCCTAGTCCTTGCTCGTCACTCTTAGTCCCTGATCATCACTCCTAGTCCCTGCTCGTCACTCCTAGTCCCTGATCATCACTCCTAGTCCCTGATCATCACTCGTAGTCTCAGCTCGTCACTCCTAGTCCCTGCTCATCACGCCTAGTCCCTGCTCATCACTCCTAGTCCCTGATCATCACTCCTAGTCCCTGCTCGTCACTCCTAGTCCCTGCTCATCACGCCTAGTCCCTGCTCGTCACTCCTAGTCCCTGATCATAACTCTTAGTCCCTGATCATCACTCCTAGTCCCTGCTGGTCACTCCTAGTCCCTGATCATCACTCCTAGTCCCTGATCATCACTCCTAGTCCCTGCTCGTCACCCCTAGTCCCTGCTCGTCACTCCTAGTCCCTGATCATAACTCCTAGTCCCTGCTCGTCACTCCTAGTCCCTGTTCGTCACTCCTAGTCCCTGCTCATCACGCCTAGTCCCTGCTCGTCACTCCTAGTCCCTGATCATAACTCCTAGTTCCTGATCATCACTCCTAGTCCCTGCTGGTCACTCCTAGTCCCTGCTCGTCACGCCTAGTCCCTGCTGGTCACTCCTAGTCCCTGCTCATCACTCCTAGTCCCTGCTCATCACTCCTAGTCCCTGATCATCACTCCTAGTCCCTGCTTGTCACTCCTAGTCCATGTTCGTCACTCCTAGTCCCTGCTCATCACGCCTAGTCCCTGCTCGTCACTCCTAGTCCCTGCTCATCACTCCTAGTCCCTGTTCGTCACTCCTAGTCCCTGCTCATCACGCCTAGTCCCTGCTCGTCACTCCTAGTCCCTGCTCGTCACTCCTAGTCCCTGCTCGTCACTCCTAGTCCCTGATCATCACTCGTAGTCTCAGCTCGTCACTCCTAGTCCCTGCTCATCACGCCTAGTCCCTGCTCATCACTCCTGGTCCCTGATCATCACTCCTAGTCCGTGCTCGTCACTCCTAGTCCCTGCTCGTCACTCCTAGTCCCTGCTCATCACGCCTAGTCCCTGCTCGTCACTCCTAGTCCCTGATCATAACTCTTAGTCCCTGATCATCACTCCTAGTCCCTGCTGGTCACTCCTAGTCCCTGATCATCACTCCTAGTCCCTGCTTGTCACCCCTAGTCCCTGCTCGTCACTCCTAGTCCCTGATCATCACTCCTAGTTCCTGCTCGTCACTCCTAGTCCCTGATTATCACTCCTAGTCCCTGATCATCACTCCTAGTCCCTGATCATCACTCCTAGTCCCTGCTCATCACTCCTAGTCCCTGCTCATCACTCCTAGTCCCTGATCATCACTCGTAGTCTCAGCTCGTCACTCCTAGTCCCTGCTCATCACGCCTAGTCCCTGCTCATCACTCCTGGTCCCTGATCATCACTCCTAGTCCGTGCTCGTCACTCCTAGTCCCTGCTCGTCACTCCTAGTCCCTGCTCATCACGCCTAGTCCCTGCTCGTCACTCCTAGTCCCTGATCATAACTCTTAGTCCCTGATCATCACTCCTAGTCCCTGCTGGTCACTCCTAGTCCCTGATCATCACTCCTAGTCCCTGCTTGTCACCCCTAGTCCCTGCTCGTCACTCCTAGTCCCTGATCATCACTCCTAGTTCCTGCTCGTCACTCCTAGTCCCTGATTATCACTCCTAGTCCCTGATCATCACTCCTAGTCCCTGATCATCACTCCTAGTCCCTGCTCATCACTCCTAGTCCCTGCTCGTCACTCCTAGTCCCTGATCATCACTCCTAGTCCCTGCTCATCACGCCTAGTCCCTGATCATCACTCCTAGTCCCTGATTATCACTCCTCCTGCTCGTCACTCCTAATCCCTGATCATCACTCCTAGTCCCTGCTCATCACTCCTAGTCCCTGCTCGTCACTCCTAGTCCCTGATCATCACTCCTAGTTCCTGCTCGTCACTCCTAGTCCCTGATTATCACTCCTAGTCCCTGATCATCACTCCTAGTCCCTGATCATCACTCCTAGTCCTTGCTCGTCACTCCTAGTCCCTGATCATCACTCCTAGTCCCTGCTCGTCACTCCTAGTCCCTGATAATCACTCCTAGTCCCTGATCATCACTCGTAGTCTCAGCTCGTCACTCCTAGTCCCTGCTCGTCACTCCTAGTCCCTGATCATCACTCCTAGTCCCTGCTCGTCACTCCTAGTCCCTGATAATCACTCCTAGTCCCTGATCATCACTCGTAGTCTCAGCTCGTCACTCCTAGTCCCTGCTCATCACGCCTAGTCCCTGCTCATCACTCCTAGTCCCTGATCATCACTCCTAGTCCCTGCTCGTCACTCCTAGTCCCTGCTCGTCACTCCTAGTCCCTGCTCATCACGCCTAGTCCCTGATCATCACTCCTAGTCCCTGCTCATCACTCCTAGTCCCTGATAATCACTCCTAGTCCCTGATCATCACTCGTAGTCTCAGCTCGTCACTCCTAGTCCCTGCTCATCACGCCTAGTCCCTGCTCATCACTCCTAGTCCCTGATTATAACTCTTAGTCCCTGATCATCACTCCAAGTCCCTGTTGGTCACTCCTAGTCCCTGATCATCACTCCTAGTCCCTGATCATCACTCCTAGTCCCTGCTCATCACTCCTAGTCCCTGCTCGTCACTCATAGTCCCTGATCATCACTCCTAGTCCCTGCTCGTCACTCCTAGTCCCTGATCATCACTCCTAGTCCCTGATCATCACTCCTAGTCCCTGATCATCACTCCTAGTCCTTGCTCGTCACTCCTAGTCCCTGATCATCACTCCTAGTCCCTGCTCGTCACTCCTAGTCCCTGATCATCACTCCTAGTCCCTGATCATCACTCGTAGTCTCAGCTCGTCACTCCTAGTCCCTGCTCATCACGCCTAGTCCCTGCTCATCACTCCTAGTCCCTGATCATCACTCCTAGTCCCTGCTCGTCACTCCTAGTCCCTGCTCGTCACTCCTAGTCCCTGCTCGTCACGCCTAGTCCCTGCTCATCACGCCTAGTCCCTGCTCGTCACTCCTAGTCCCTGATCATAACTCTTAGTCCCTGATCATCACTCCTAGTCCCTGCTGGTCACTCCTAGTCCCTGATCATCACTCCTAGTCCCTGATCATCACTCCTAGTCCCTGCTCGTCACCCCTAGTCCCTGCTCGTCACTCCTAGTCCCTGATCATAACTCCTAGTCCCTGCTCGTCACTCCTAGTCCCTGTTCGTCACTCCTAGTCCCTGCTCATCACGCCTAGTCCCTGCTCGTCACTCCTAGTCCCTGATCATAACTCCTAGTTCCTGATCATCACTCTTAGTCCCTGCTGGTCACTCCTAGTCCCTGCTCGTCACGCCTAGTCCCTGCTGGTCACTCCTAGTCCTTGCTCATCACTCCTAGTCCCTGCTCATCACTCCTAGTCCCTGCTTGTCACTCCTAGTCCATGTTCGTCACTCCTAGTCCCTGCTCATCACGCCTAGTCCCTGCTCGTCACTCCTAGTCCCTGCTCATCACTCCTAGTCCCTGTTCGTCACTCCTAGTCCCTGCTCATCACGCCTAGTCCCTGCTCGTCACTCCTAGTCCCTGCTCGTCACTCCTAGTCCCTGATCATCACTCCTAGTCCCTGATCATCACTTCTAGTCCCTGATTATCACTCCTAGTCCCTGCTCGTCACTCCTAGTCCCTGATCATCACTCCTAGTCCCTGATCATCACTCGTAGTCTCAGCTCGTCATTCCTAGTCCCTGCTCATCACGCCTAGTCCCTGCTCATCACTCCTAGTCCCTGATCATCACTCCTAGTCCGTGCTCGTCACTCCTAGTCCCTGCTCGTCACTCCTAGTCCCTGCTCATCACGCCTAGTCCCTGCTGGTCACTCCTAGTCCCTGATCATAACTCTTAGTCCCTGATCATCACTCCTAGTCCCTGCTGGTCACTCCTAGTCCCTGATCATCACTCCTAGTCCCTGCTCGTCACTCCTAGTCCCTGCTCATCACGCCTAGTCCCTGGTCGTCACTCCTAGTCCCTGATCATAACTCTTAGTCCCTGATCATCACTCCTAGTCCCTGCTGGTCACTCCTAGTCCCTGATCATCACTCCTAGTCCCTGCTTGTCACCCCTAGTCCCTGCTCGTCACTCCTAGTCCCTGATCATCACTCCTAGTTCCTGCTCGTCACTCCTAGTCCCTGATTATCACTCCTAGTCCCTGATCATCACTCCTAGTCCCTGATCATCACTCCTAGTCCTTGCTCGTCACTCCTAGTCCCTGATCATCACTCCTAGTCCCTGCTCATCACGCCTAGTCCCTGCTCGTCACTCCTAGTCCCTGATTATCACTCCTCCTGCTCGTCACTCCTAATCCCTGATCATCACTCCTAGTCCCTGCTCATCACTCCTAGTCCCTGCTCGTCACTCCTAGTCCCTGATCATCACTCCTAGTTCCTGCTCGTCACTCCTAGTCCCTGATTATCACTCCTAGTCCCTGATCATCACTCCTAGTCCCTGATCATCACTCCTAGTCCTTGCTCGTCACTCCTAGTCCCTGATCATCACTCCTAGTCCCTGCTCGTCACTCCTAGTCCCTGATAATCACTCCTAGTCCCTGATCATCACTCGTAGTCTCAGCTCGTCACTCCTAGTCCCTGCTCGTCACTCCTAGTCCCTGATCATCACTCCTAGTCCCTGCTCGTCACTCCTAGTCCCTGATAATCACTCCTAGTCCCTGATCATCACTCGTAGTCTCAGCTCGTCACTCCTAGTCCCTGCTCATCACGCCTAGTCCCTGCTCATCACTCCTAGTCCCTGATCATCACTCCTAGTCCCTGCTCGTCACTCCTAGTCCCTGCTCGTCACTCCTAGTCCCTGCTCATCACGCCTAGTCCCTGATCATCACTCCTAGTCCCTGCTCGTCACTCCTAGTCCCTGCTCGTCACTCCTAGTCCCTGCTCATCACGCCTAGTCCCTGCTCGTCACTCCTAGTCCCTGATTATAACTCTTAGTCCCTGATCATCACTCCTAGTCCCTGTTGGTCACTCCTAGTCCCTGATCATCACTCCTAGTCCCTGATCATCACTCCTAGTCCTTGCTCATCACTCCTAGTCCCTGCTCGTCACTCCTAGTCCCTGATCATCACTCCTAGTCCCTGCTCATCACTCCTAGTCCCTGATCATCACTCCTAGTCCCTGATCATCACTCCTAGTCCCTGATCATCACTCCTAGTCCTTGCTCGTCACTCCTAGTCCCTGATCATCACTCCTAGTCCCTGCTCGTCACTCCTAGTCCCTGATCATCACTCCTAGTCCCTGATCATCACTCGTAGTCTCAGCTCGTCACTCCTAGTCCCTGCTCATCACGCCTAGTCCCTGCTCATCACTCCTAGTCCCTGATCATCACTCCTAGTCCCTGCTCGTCACTCCTAGTCCCTGCTCGTCACTCCTAGTCCCTGCTCATCACGCCTAGTCCCTGCTCGTCACTCCTAGTCCCTGATCATAACTCTTAGTCCCTGATCATCACTCCTAGTCCCTGCTGGTCACTCCTAGTCCCTGATCATCACTCCTAGTCCCTGATCATCACTCCTAGTCCCTGCTCGTCACCCCTAGTCCCTGCTCGTCACTCCTAGTCCCTGATCATAACTCCTAGTCCCTGCTCGTCACTCCTAGTCCCTGTTCGTCACTCCTAGTCCCTGCTCATCACGCCTAGTCCCTGCTCGTCACTCCTAGTCCCTGATCATAACTCCTAGTTCCTGATCATCACTCTTAGTCCCTGCTGGTCACTCCTAGTCCCTGCTCGTCACGCCTAGTCCCTGCTGGTCACTCCTAGTCCTTGCTCATCACTCCTAGTCCCTGCTCATCACTCCTAGTCCCTGATCATCACTCTTAGTCCCTGCTTGTCACTCCTAGTCCATGTTCGTCACTCCTAGTCCCTGCTCATCACGCCTAGTCCCTGCTCGTCACTCCTAGTCCCTGCTCATCACTCCTAGTCCCTGTTCGTCACTCCTAGTCCCTGCTCATCACGCCTAGTCCCTGCTCGTCACTCCTAGTCCCTGCTCGTCACTCCTAGTCCCTGATCATCACTCCTAGTCCCTGATCATCACTTCTAGTCCCTGATTATCACTCTTAGTCCCTGCTCGTCACTCCTAGTCCCTGATCATCACTCCTAGTCCCTGATCATCACTCGTAGTCTCAGCTCGTCACTCCTAGTCCCTGCTCATCACGCCTAGTCCCTGCTCATCACTCCTAGTCCCTGATCATCACTCCTAGTCCGTGCTCGTCACTCCTAGTCCCTGCTCGTCACTCCTAGTCCCTGCTCATCACGCCTAGTCCCTGCTCGTCACTCCTAGTCCCTGATCATAACTCTTAGTCCCTGATCATCACTCCTAGTCCCTGCTGGTCACTCCTAGTCCCTGATCATCAGTCCTAGTCCCTGCTTGTCACCCCTAGTCCCTGCTCGTCACTCCTAGTCCCTGATCATAACTCCTAGTTCCTGATCATCACTCCTAGTCCCTGCTGGTCACTCCTAGTCCCTGCTCGTCACGCCTAGTCCCTGCTGGTCACTCCTAGTCCCTGCTCATCACTCCTAGTCCCTGCTCGTCACTCCTAGTCCCTGATCATCACTCCTAGTCCCTGCTTGTCACTCCTAGTCCATGTTCGTCACTCCTAGTCCCTGCTCATCACGCCTAGTCCCTGCTCATCACTCCTAGTCCCTGCTCATCACTCCTAGTCCCTGCTGGTCACTCCTAGTCCCTGATCATCACTCCTAGTCCTTGTTCGTCACTCCTAGTCCCTGCTCATCACGCCTAGTCCCTGCTCGTCACTCCTAGTCCCTGATCATCACTCCTAGTCCATGTTCGTCACTCCTAGTCCCTGCTCATCACGCCTAGTCCCTGCTCGTCACTCCTAGTCCCTGATCATAACTCCTAGTTCCTGATCATCACTCCTAGTCCCTGCTGGTCACTCCTAGTCCCTGATCATCACTCCTAGTCCCTGATTATCACTCCTAGTCCCTGCTCGTCACGCCTAGTCCCTGCTGGTCACTCCTAGTCCCTGCTCGTCACTCCTAGTCCCTGATCATCACTCCTAGTCCCTGCTTGTCACTCCTAGTCCATGTTCGTCACTCCTAGTCCCTGCTCATCACGCCTAGTCCCTGCTCGTCACTCCTAGTCCCTGATCATAACTCCTAGTTCCTGATCATCACTCCTAGTCCCTGCTGGTCACTCCTAGTCCCTGTTCGTCACGCCTAGTCCCTGCTGGTCACTCCTAGTCCCTGCTCATCACTCCTAGTCCCTGCTCGTCATTCCTAGTCCCTGATCATCACTCCTAGTCCCTGCTTGTCACTCCTAGTCCATGTTCGTCACTCCTAGTCCCTGCTCATCACGCCTAGTCCCTGCTCGTCACTCCTAGTCCCTGTTCATCACTACTAGTCCCTGTTCGTCACTCCTAGTCCCTGTTCATCACGCCTAGTCCCTGCTCGTCACTCCTAGTCCCTGCTCGTCACTCCTAGTCCCTGATCATCACTTCTAGTCCCTGATTATCACTCCTAGTCCCTGCTCGTCACTCCTAGTCCCTGATCATCACTCCTAGTCCCTGATCATCACTCGTAGTCTCAGCTCGTCACTCCTAGTCCCTGCTCATCACTCCTAGTCCCTGCTCATCACTCCTAGTCCCTGATCATCACTCCTAGTCCGTGCTCGTCACTCCTAGTCCCTGCTCGTCACTCCTAGTCCCTGCTCATCACGCCTAGTCCCTGCTCGTCACTCCTAGTCCCTGATCATAACGCTTAGTCCCTGATCATCACTCCTAGTCCCTGCTGGTCACTCCTAGTCCCTGATCATCACTCCTAGTCCCTGCTTGTCACCCCTAGTCCCTGCTCGTCACTCCTAGTCCCTGATCATAACTCCTAGTTCCTGATCATCACTCCTAGTCCCTACTGGTCACTCCTAGTCCCTGCTCGTCACGCCTAGTCCCTGCTGGTCACTCCTAGTCCCTGCTCATCACTCCTAGTCCCTGCTCGTCACTCCAAGTCCCTGATCATCACTCCTAGTCCCTGCTTGTCACTCCTAGTCCATGTTCGTCACTCCTAGTCCCTGCTCATCACGCCTAGTCCCTGCTCATCACTCCTAGTCCCTGCTCATCACTCCTAGTCCCTGCTGGTCACTCCTAGTCCCTGATCATCACTCCT
>NC_084744.1:2283347-2300847 GCF_033978785.1 Entelurus aequoreus
AGTCCACCTTCAACACCTTATCTACCTTAGTCCACCTTATCTACCTGAGTCCACCTTCGACACCTTAGTCTACCTGAGTCCACCTTCAACACCTTATCTACCTTAGTCCACCTTATCTACCTGAGTCCACCTTCAACACCTTATCTACCTTAGTCCACCTTATCTACCTGAGTCCACCTTCAAAACCTTAGTCTACCTGAGTCCACCTTCAAAACCTTAGTCTACCTGAGTCCACCTTCAACACCTTAGTCTACCTTAGTCCACCTTTAACACCTAAAGTCTACCTTAGTCTACCCTAGTCCAACTTCAACACCTTGGTCCAATTTAGTCCACCTTCAATAACTTAATTCTACTTTAGTCCTATTTCAACACCTTGGTCCATTGTAGTCCAACTTCAACACCTTAGTCTACCTTAGTCCAATTTAAAGACCTTGGTCCATCTTAGTCCCACTTCAGCCACTTTAGCCTGCCTTAGTCCGTCTTAGTACAAAACGCAACCACCTTAGTCCACGTTAGCCCATCCAAGTCCAACTTCAACACCTTAGTCCACGTTAGTCCATCCAAGTCCAACTTCAACACCTTAGTCCACGTTAGTCCATCCAAGTCCAACTATATATATAACCAGGAACCCTCAGGTTGCTGGCACGGCCACTCTCCCAACCGCACCGCACCATCCCCCATATATACATATATACATATATATATATATATACGCTTTTCTGCTTGCTCTCGCTTGCTCTCGCTTCTGCTTGCATTTTTTGCTACTATCTGCTGCTATTTTCTTACACAAAGAGCAACAGCTCTTGGATACTTACCAAACCAGTGGGACTATATTTTCTTTTAGATAACAGGCATTTTTCAATATTTTTACGACGTCCTCAACACTACGCGAGGAGGCCTACCATTCAAGATAAGCCTGAGCCCGAAGCTTTGCTACAGTGCTAAAGGTAATCAGCATAAGATGCCTCCTTTCTCTACGGAAGATTACCACAAACTGCTAAAGAAGATTTTACTGTTGGAAATAAAAATGAATCGGTTGGAAGTGAATTTAGAAGTGAATGGACAATGTGGCTACAACACCACTCTAGCACTCCTGTCGACTGAAAACACTGGACAGCACCATGCTACAACCCAGCTAACTAGCAACAATGAAGCTACGAAGAAACGGGAGGTCCCTGTAGAGGGTAATAAATCTACCAGTGAAAATCCTCCCTGGAACACACTTGGTGCAAAGCCAAAGAGAAGACCACCTCCCTGCGACAAGGGAGAATGGATATCTGGCAGGACCCAGCGCCCCGATATCTCTGATCTGACCGGCTGGCCTGCGCTACCATCTTCAGCCAGGCATACTGCGTCATCAACTCCACTGCCACGTAGGACACAGCAGCGGACAGCTGAGAAGAGGAGAACTACCAATAAACCTCCCCAGCAAGCAAGTGTCCAACTAAAGAACAGGTTTGCCCCACTGTTGATGGACAATGGATCCCCCTCTGATTGCCTGAATAACCCACCATCACCACGCAGAAGGGTAAGACCTGCTAACTTTACACCACAGAGAAAGCTAACGAGAGCTCCTGAAAATCTGATTGTGGGGGACTTTTCTGTAAAAGATATGAAAAGCAATAATAACACCAAAGTACTCTGCTTTCCGAAGGATATGGTATCTGACATGGAAAAAAGAATCCTGGAAATTGTCGCTGCACACCCAAATGTGAAAAATATCATCCTGCACATTGGTTTTAATGACATTGTAAAACAACAATCAAGAGAGCTGAAAGAGCACTTCAATAAACTCTTTGAAACAGTCAGCGCTGTGAATGCTGACCTTTTTATCAGTGGTCCTCTACCCCCAATCAGGAGAGGAGCTGAGAGATTCAGTAGACTTTACTCGCTGAATGAGTGGCTATCAAGTGCACTTCTTGCTCGTTCAATGCATTTTATTGACAATTTTAGCTTTTTCTGGGACCGCAGGCATCTTTTTAAGGCAGACGGACTTTGCCTGAATAAGATGGGAGTAAAGCTATTCATGAACAACATGTTTCACTTCCTGCATCTTGCATCTATCATCACTGCCAAGGACAAGAGACAAGAGGAGCCACCGAGGAAGGAAGACACAACACAGCCTATCAGGAACGTCGAAGGAGGACCGCCACTGCAAAAGGAGAACGTCGACCATGAGATACACCAGAGCAAAGAGGAGAGGTGTCTATCCTCCTCTACCGCCCCTCCCTCCATTCTGAATGCATGTGAAGATCCCTCCCCCACATCCCCCAAGCCATCCACGTCTCCATCTTTCTCCCTCCCTCAAGTAGACCTTTCTCCCCCCTTCTCCCCCTTGGAGTTCCGGGAGCTACCCCCACTCACGCCCCACCCTACTCAGATTTTTACCCCCCTAGATCATCGCTCACCTCCACCACCCCCTCCACGAAGGCGTGCTCCACAACCCCCCAGCCATACTTCACCTTTCTCACGCCAACCCCTTACACGCCCTCAACGTCCACCTTCAGTAGTTCGTCCCAGCTCTGACGCTGCTCACTCCCCCTCCCCCTTACGGCAAACCCCGCCTCGCCCTGACAGCAGTCCTGAATATTTCTGATACAGAAAAGGGTTCAGCAGTAGACCACATTATCAGCTGGGCCCAAGGTTGCCTACATCAAATCATGGCACCTTCTACATCCCTGTTGTGACTACCAAGAGAGTAAACATTGGGAAACTTAGCCACCCTGCTAACCTAAACAATCTCATTCCTATTCTCTCCAAATCAAAGCCAACATGGAAGCCTGTCAATAACACCATCAGGATGGGTCTGCTCAATGTCAGGTCTCTGAATAGCAAATCATTTTTAGTCAATGATTTTATTAGCACTTCTAAACTTGACTTTATGTTTTTAACTGAAACATGGCTGGAACAAAATAACAGTGCAAGCATTCTGATCGAGACAGCACCCCCCAACTATAACTTCATTGATATATGTAGATCGGGGAAAAGAGGTGGAGGGGTTGCTGCTATATTTAAAAACATGTTTCAGGGGAAACAGATGTCACTCGGTGAGTTTACATCATTTGAATACCTGTGTGCTGTGTTGAAATGCTCTCCCAAAATTCTCTTGTTAATTATCTACAGGCCACCTAAATATTCTGCAAATTTTTTTGATGATTTTACTGAACTATTGTCTAGCATCTCCACTGACTTTGACTGCCTGGTTATAACTGGTGATTTTAATTTTCATATTGACGATTTAAATGACAAGGGCGCAAAAGAACTTTTTACTATTTTAGACACATTTGAACTGTCTCAACATGTGAAAGAGGCTACACATTATAAGGGACACACCCTGGACCTGATTATCACAAAAGGTCTCAATGTTTCTGATGTTCTTGTGATTGATCCTTCATTGTCTGATCATTTCTGTGTTTTCTTTAATATTTCTGTAATTCCGGACACACAAACAGAATCAAAGAATGTCAAAAAGCGGTACATAAATGAACATGCTAATGTCCTCTTTAAAAACGCCATCTCCTCACTACCACCTCTAAACCCATGTCATGCTGATGATCTTGTAAGCAACTTTAATTCCAAAATTGTGAATATCATAGATATCATTGCACCTGTTACAGTTAAAACGATTTCTGGCAAGCAAAAGGCACCCTGGAGAAAATCTGCTGCTGTAACAGCCCAGAGAAGAGAGTGCAGGAAGGCTGAACGAATCTGGCGGAATACAAAACTTCATATTCACCATGACATCTATAAAGAGAGCCTCCAGGCCTACAATTTAGTCTTAAAAAGTGCTAGAGAAACATTCTTCTCCAATATCATAAACAGCAACACAAATAAGGCCAAAACCCTATTCACAATCGTTGACAGACTGACTAAACCCCCAACACAAATACCAGCCCAACTCCATTCCACGCAGAAATGCAATGACTTTGCATTCTTTTATACTGATAAAATTGAAGGCATCAGACGCACCATCAATATCTCAAGTAAAAAAGTTGGATCACCACCCCATTTAGGCAAAAGTAACACAGCAATGATGGCAAGCTTTAATGCCATAGACTCTAAAACTCTAGTGGAAACGGTGACAGCTCTAAAGTCATCCACCTGCTGCCTTCATGTTTTACCTACCAACTTCTTTAAGAATGTTTTTGACTGCCTATCAACAGACGTCTTGCAAATAGTTAATAATTCTATTAAATCGGGCAATTTCCCGAAGGCTTTCAAAACTGCAGTCATTAAACCTCTTCTAAAAAAGCAGAGCCTAGATGCCTCTGTTATCAACAACTACAGACCAATTTCAAATCTACCATTCATAAGTAAAATAATTGAGAAAGTTGTCCTCCAACAACTAAATCACTTCTTGGCTTCTACTGGCTGCCACAACAACTTCCAGTCAGGATTTTGACCTCTTCATAGCACAGAGACGGCCCTTCTTCAAGTTATAAATGACATCCGTCTAAACACAGACTCTGGCAAAACTTCAGTATTAATGCTTTTGGACCTCAGTGCTGCATTTGACACTGTCGACCACTCAATACTTTTGGACAGGTTGGAAAACTGGGTGGGGATCTCAGGCACAGTTTTAAGCTGGTTCAAGTCATATCTACAAGATAGGAACTATTTTGTTTCCATTGGTGACTTTGTATCAGAACCAACCAACGTAACGTGTGGAGTCCCCCAAGGTTCAATCTTGGGGCCGACTTTATTTAACATCTATATGCTCCCACTAGGACAAATCATGCAAAATAATAACATTGACCATCATTGCTATGCCGATGACACCCAAATCTATGTAGCGCTATCACCAAATGACTATCGCCCCATAGATCTTCTGTGCCAGTGCATTGAGCAAGTCAAACACTGGATGTGCCAACATGTCCTACAACTCAATGAAGATAAAACTGAGATAATTGTTTTTGGTGCTAAAAAAGAAAGGTTTAAAGTCGTCCAACACCTTCAATCACTGTCCCTGAAAACCTCAAATAAAGCCAGAAATCTTGGGGTTATTTTAGATTCTGATTTACATTTCGACAGTCACATCAAATCAGTAACAAAATCGGCCTACTATCACCTCAAAAATGTAAAAAGACTTAGAGGGCTCATGTCAGCTCAAGACTTAGAAAAACTTGTACATGCCTTTATTACCAGTAGGCTAGACTATTGTAATGGTCTCCTTGCAGGTCTTCCCAAAAAAACTGTCAGGCAGCTACAGCTTGTTCAGAACGCTGCTGCTAGAGTTCTAACAAAGACCAAAAAATGTGAGCACATTACACCAATTCTTAAATCCTTACATTGGCTCCCTGTACATCAGAGAATAGATTTCAAAATCCTCCTGCTCACATATAAATCACTACATGGTCTAGGGCCCAAGTATATCACTGATATGCTCCCACTATATACGCCCTCTAGATCACTAAGATCTTCTGAGACCAATCTGTTAGCGGTTCCAAGAGTAAACTCAAATCAAGGGAGATCATCATTCAGTCACTATGCAACACATAGCTGGAATAAACTTCCTGAAGATGTCAGACTTTCCCCAACTCTCACTACTTTTAAAACTAGACTGAAGACTTTTATGTTCACCTTAGCTTTCAGCTAAATCTTTTAATCTTTTAACTTTTAACGTCTGCACTGTTTTTATTTTTACTGTCTGCATTTTAATTTTGCTTTTATTTTCTTTCATTTCACTTTGTTGTCTGTGAAGCACTTTGAGTCTGCCTTGTGTATGAAAAGCGCTATACAAATAAAGTTGCCTTGCCTTGCCTTGCCTTGCCTTGCCTATATATATATATATATATGTATGTATGTATGTATGTATGTATGTATGTATGTATGTATGTATGTATGTATGTATGTATGTATGTATGTATGTATGTATGTATACATACATACATACATACATACATACATACATACATACATACATACATACATACATACATACATACATACATACATACATACATACATACATACACACACACACACATATATATATATATATATATATATATATATATATATATATATATATATATATATATATATATATATATATATATATATATATATATATATATATATATATATATATATATATATATATATATATATATATATATATATATATATATATATATATATATATATATATATATATATATATGTGTGTGTGTATGTATGTCATGCCATTATTGGTTGTCATTATTGATGCACACATCCCAACTGATTGGGTGTGTGTCCTTTGTGTAGCATGTCAAACATGGTTAGTGGCAATCCTTTACCCATAATTACACACACACACACACACACACACACACACACACACACACACACAGACTGGGGGGTTGGTGTACCCCCACCATTGTCCCCCACTAGACGGTGCTACTGTAGTCCCTCCCACAATGAGCTGATTGTTGAGGCCCCGCCCCCTGGGTGTGGGCGTGTCCCCCCAACAACAACAATAGGTGGCAGTGTTGCGGACACAATGTCCACCAGCTTGGAGCGTCACCATGGCGATGATGCCAGTGTTGCGGACACAATGTCCACCAGCTTGGAGCGTCACCATGGCGATGATGCCAGTGTTGCGGACACAATGTCCACCAGCTTGGAGCGTCACCATGGCAATGATGGCAGTGTTGCAGACACAATGTCCACCAGCTTGGAGCGTCACCATGGCGATGATGGCAGTGTTGCGGACACAATGTCCACCAGCTTGGAGCGTCACCATGGCGATGATGGCAGTGTTGCGGACACAATGTCCACCAGCTTGGAGCGTCACCATGGCGATGATGCCAGTGTTGCGGACACAATGTCCACCAGCTTGGAGCGTCACCATGGCGATGATGGCAGTGTTGCGGACACAATGTCCACCAGCTTGGAGCGTCACCATGGCGATGATGGCAGTGTTGCGGACACAATGTCCACCAGCTTGGAGCGTCACCATGGCAATGATGGCAGTGTTGCGGACACAATGTCCACCAGCTTGGAGCGTCACCATGGCGATGATGCCAGTGTTGCGGACACAATGTCCACCAGCCTGGAGCGTCACCATGGCGATGATGGCAGTGTTGCGGACACAATGTCCACCAGCTTGGAGCGTCACCATGGCGATGATGGCAGTGTTGCGGACACAATGTCCACCAGCTTGGAGCGTCACCATGGCGATGATGCCAGTGTTGCGGACACAATGTCCACCAGCTTGGAGCGTCACCATGGCGATGATGCCAGTGTTGCGGACACAATGTCCACCAGCTTGGAGCGTCACCATGGCGATGATGCCAGTGTTGCGGACACAATGTCCACCAGCTTGGAGCGTCACCATGGCGATGATGGCAGTGTTGCGGACACAATGTCCACCAGCTTGGAGCGTCACCATGGCGATGATGGCTGCATCAATACCAGCCAGGTCACCGCACAATGACACATACCAAACACCTTTTCAAGGTTAGCACTTTGGCATCACGCTACCATGCTACGTGCTAACATCGGCACTATGCTAACTTCTGTCTTGAACTGGTCTGCTGACCACAGACTTCTAGTGACTACCTGGTGCTGAGGTCTGGAACCGGACTCTGGTCCTCTCTTCATCAACTATTTGTGAGCTCTTGAACTGGTCTTCTGGTCTTAAACAGGTCATCTAGTAATACACTGGTCCTGAGGTCTTGAACTGGTCTTCTGGTCTTAAACAGGTCATCTAGTAATACACTGGTCCTGAGGTCTTGAACTGGTCTTCTGGTCTTAAACAGGTCATCTAGTAATACACTGGTCCTGAGGTCTTGAACTGGTCTACTGGTCTTAAACAGGTCGTCTAGTAATACACTGGTCCTGAGGTCTTGAACTGGTCTTCTGGTCTTAAGCAGGTCGACTAGTAATACGCTGGTCCTGAGGTCTTGAACTGGTCTTCTGGTCTTAAGCAGGTCGACTAGTAATACGCTGGTCCTGAGGTCTTGAACTGGTCTTCTGGTCTTAAACAGGTCGTCTAGTAATACACTGGTCCTGAGGTCTTGAACTGGTCTTCTGGTCTTAAACAGGTCGACTAGTAATACACTGGTCCTGAGGTCTTGAACTGGTCTTCTGGTCTTAAGCAGGTCGACTAGTAATACGCTGGTCCTGAGGTCTTGAACTGGTCTTCTGGTCTTAAACAGGTCGTCTAGTAATACACTGGTCCTGAGGTCTTGAACTGGTCTTCTGGTCTTAAACAGGTCGACTAGTAATACACTGGTCCTGAGGTCTTGAACTGGTCTTCTGGTCTTAAGCAGGTCGACTAGTAATACGCTGGTCCTGAGGTCTTGAACTGGTCTTCTGGTCTTAAACAGGTCGTTTAGTAATACGCTGGTCCTTAGGTCTTGAACTGGTCTTCTGGTCTTAAACAGGTCGACTAGTAATACTCTGGTCCTGAGGTCTTGAACTGGTCTTCTGGTCTTAAGCAGGTCGACTAGTAATACGCTGGTCCTGAGGTCTTGAACTGGTCTTCTGGTCTTAAGCAGGTCGACTAGTAATACGCTGGTCCTGAGGTCTTGAACTGGTCTTCTGGTCTTAAGCAGGTCGACTAGTAATACGCTGGTCCTGAGGTCTTGAACTGGTCTTCTGGTCTTAAGCAGGTCAACTAGTAATACGCTGGTCCTGAGGTCTTGAACTGGTCTTCTGGTCTTAAGCAGGTCGACTAGTAATACGCTGGTCCTGAGGTCTTGAACTGGTCTTCTGCTCTTAAGCAGGTCAACTAGTAATACGCTGGTCCTGAGGTCTTGAACTGCTCTTCTGGTCTGAAACAGGTCTTTTAATGATACACTGGTCATGAGGTCTTTAGTTTGTCTTCTGGTCTTAAAAAGGTTATTTCTAGTAATACGCTGGTCCTGAGGTCTTGAACTTGTCTTCTGGTCTTAAGATGTTCTTTCCAGTGATACACTGGTCCCGAAGTCTTGAACTGGTCTACTGGTCTTAAAAAGGTTATTTATAGTGATACACTGGTCGTGAGGTCTTGAACTTGTCTTCCGGTCTTAAAACGGTTATTTCTAGTGATACATTGGTCGTGACGTCTTGAACTTGTTTTCCGATCTTAAAATGTTCTTTCTCGTAATACACTGGTCCTGAGCTCTTGAACTGGTCTTATGAAAGGTTCTTTCTAGTGATACACTGGTCCTGAGGTCTTAAACTGGTCTTATGGTCTTAAAAAGGTTATTTCTAGTGATACACTGGTTGTGAGGTCTTGAACTGGTCTACTGGTCTTAAAAAGGTTATTTCTAGTGGTACACTGGTTGTGAGGTCTTGAACTGGTCTACTGGTCTTAAGATGTTCTTTCTAGTAATACACTGGTCCTGAAGTCTTGAACTTGTCTTCTGGTCTTAAGATGTTCTTTCTAGTGATACACTGGTCCTGAGGTCTTGAACTTGTCTTAATATGTTCTTTATAATAATTAACTGGTCCTGAGGTCTTGAAATTGTCTTCTGGTCTCAAGATGTTCTTTCTAGTGATACACTGGTCGTGACGTCTTGAACTGGTCTTCTGGTCTTAAAAAGGTTATTTCTAGTTATACACTGGTTCAGAGGTCTTGAACTGGTCTACTGGTCTTAAAAAAAGTTATTTCTAGTGGTACACTGGTCCCGAGGTCTTGAACTGGTCTACTGGTCTTAAAAAGGTTATTTCTAGTGGTACACTGGTTCAGAGGTCTTGAACTGGTCTACTGGTCTTAAAAAGGTTATTACTAGTGGTACACTGGTCCTGAGGTCTTGAACTTGTCTTCTGGTCTTAAGATTTTCTTTCTAGTGATGCACTGGTCCTGAGGTCTTCTGGTCTTAAACAGGTCTTTTACTAATACACTAGCCTTGAGGTCTTGAACTTGTTTTCGGCTTTTAAACAGGTCTTCTAGTCATAAACTGGTCACAGACTGGTCTTCTCGTGATGCAGTGCTTCTGCGGTCTTGAACGGGACTTCTGGTCTTAAACAGGTCTTTTAGTCATACACTGGTCAACTTGTCGTAAACTGGTCTCCTGGTCTCAAACTAGTCATAAAGTGGTTGTGAGGTCTTGAACTTGTCTTCTGGTCTAAGCTGGTCTTATAGGTGCAACTGTTCTTCTCGTGTATTTTAGGCATAAACTGGTCTTCCTGTCTTGAACCAGCCTGATGGTCTCAAACTGGTCTTGTGGTCAAAAGTGGTCATGGGTCTTAAAACACTATTCAGGTCTTCAACTGGTCTTCTCGTGATAAACTGGTCAGGAGGCCTTCAACTGGTCTGTCGGTCTTGAACTAAAGTTGACTGGTCTTAAACTGGTCTCCTGGTCATAAACTGGTTGTGGTCTTAAACATGTCTTCCGGTCTTAACTTGGTCTTCTAGTCTTGAACTGGTATGTTGGTGTCAAACTGGTTTACGGGCATTTAACCGGTCGTAGACTCTTCAACTTGTCCTTTGGTCTTAAACTGGTCTAGCGGTTGCTGTGGTGGTGGTGGTGATGCATTATCTAGACTTGGTCCTGGTCCTGGTCCTGGTCCTGGTGTGGACTGAGACCAGGCGTGTCATGTGCACACCTTGCTGCACGCTCCTGGCTGCTCTGCGAGGACAAGGACTAAATGGTGTCAAACTAAAAACCACGGCTCACCTTTCCCTCTGCTTTTATCTTGTTGGACTCGGTGCTTTTATTTTGAAGGGCGTACTCATGCATGATTGTAATATAATATAACAAATATGGCCTCACTCGGAGGTGCACTTCCTGGAAGTCGTCAAGAGGCGGAGCTATGCTTCATGTATCGGTCTGTGTGTGAGCTCTTATTGGCCGATTGATCTTTTGTCTGGACCAATCAGAGGGCACGATGCACTCATCACAGGGCGTTCAGCACCTGAGGCTGGCAGGAAACTGATGACTCTTCAACTTTGTGGACTTCCTGTGTCCGCCTCCTCGTCAGCACTTTTACTTCTGCAAATCTTCCAGGAACTGCACCCTTTGTCTGTGTGTGTGTGTGTGTGTGTGTGTGTGTGTGTGTGTGTGTGTGTGTGTGTGTGTGTGTGTGTGTGTGTGTGTGTGTGTGTGTGTGTGTGTGTGTGTGTGTGTGTGTGTGTGTGTGTGTGTGTGTGTGCGTGCGTGCGTGCGTGCGTGCGTGTGTGTGTGTGGTTTAGCTTGAAGGAAGGCTCAAGTGGACTTTGCAATGAAAGGTGCTCAGTGGCGCTACCTGGTGTCCTGTCACGGCCAGTAGTCCAGAGAGTGGGCGTGTCTTAAAGTTACACCAGTAACTTCCTACACACACACACACACACACACACACACACACGCGCGCACACACACACACACACACACACACACACACACACATCTTTGTGTCCTTCTTTTTGCCTTTTGTTGACCTCATGACACACATTAGCCCCGCCCATTTCCACCTCACCTTCACCAAGGTGTTGATGAGAGCGATCCACTTCATTGCGTGACCCACATTACCCTGCACAGGTTATTCAAGGTCAAAGAAACTAGCACCACTTCCTGTCCACACTTGATCCACTTCCTGTCCACACTTGATCCACTTCCTGTCCACCCTTGATCCACCTCCTGTCCACACTTTATCCACTTCCTGTCCATTTCGCTCAACTTCCTGCCCATTCCTTGTCCACTTCCTGTCCATTACTTACTTGTATGTACCATCCTTGTCCACTTCCTGTCTTATCTTTGTCCACTTCCTGTCCTATCCTTGTCCACTTCCTGTCCTATCCTTGTCCACATTTGATCCACTCCTTGTCCACTTCCTGTCCTATCCTTGTCCACATTTCATCTACCTCCTGTTCACACCTTATCCAATTTCTGTCCTATCCTTGTCTACATTTTATCCACTCCCTGTCCATTTTTAACCACTTCCTGTCCTATCCTTGTCCACATTTGATCCACTCCTCGTCCATTTCCTGTCCTATCCTTATCCACATTTAAACCACTCCTTGTCCACTTCCTGTCCTATCCTTGTCCACATTTGATCCACTCCTTGTCCACTTCCTGTCCTATCCTTGTCCACATTTCATCTACCCTCCTGTCCACACCTTATCCAATTTCTGTCCTATCCTTGTCTACATTTTATCCACTTCCTGTCATTTCTTCTCCACTTCCTGTCCATTTTTTTTAACCAATTCCTGTCCTATCCTTGTCCACATTTGATCCACTCCTCGTCCACTTCCTGTCCTGTCCTTGTCCACATTTAAACCACTCCTTGTCCACTTCCTGTCCTATCTTTGTCCACATTTGATCCACTCCTTGTCCACTTCCTGTCCTATCCTTGTCCACATTTGATCTACCTCCTGTCCACACCTTATCCAATTTCTGTCCTGTCTTTGTCTACATTTTATCCACTTCCTGTCATTTTGTCTCCACTTCCTGTCCATTTTTTAACCACTTCCTGTCCTATCCTTGTCCACATTTGATCCACTACTCATCCATTTCCTGTCCTATCTTTGTCCACATTTAAACCACTCCTTATCCAATTTCTGTCCTATCCTTGTCTACATTTTATCCACTTCCTGTCCATTTTTAACCACTTCCTGTCCTATCCTTGTCCACATTTAAACCACTCCTTGTCCACTTCCTGTCCTATCCTTGTCCACATTTGATCCACTCCTTGTCCACTTCCTGTCCTATCTTTGTCCACATTTGATCTACCTCCTGTCCACACCTTATCCAATTTCTGTCCTATCCTAGTCTACATTTTATCCACTTCCTGTCAATTCCTCTCCACTTCCTGTCCACTCTTTCGCCACTTCCTGTCCTATCCTTGTCCACATTTGATCTACCTCCTGTCCACACCTTATCCAATTTTTTATCCTTGTCCACTTCCTGTCCTATCCTTGTCCACCTCCTGTCCAGTCTTGATCTACTTCCTGTCCTATCCTTGTCCACTTCCTGTCCTATCCTTGTCCACCTCCTGTCCAGTCTTGATCTACTTCCTGTCCCCTCTTGATCCACTTCCTGTCCAGTGAGTGTATTTCATCAGGTTGTCTCCTGCAGTGTTCAGCGACGCCCTCATCAGAGGGGGGAGGGGCAGCGAGGAAGACGAGACGCCGGACGCTTCTCCCCGGGTTGGCCACGCCCTCTTGCACCATGAGGGGTCAGAGGTCAGCTGGAGTCCGGGTGACGACTCGGACTACCTCGTGGGCGGTAAGCGGTGTGCCGGCTGCACGTGTACGCGTCACGCCTCCTCACGCCTCCTCACGCCTCTCACGTCCTCCAGCGAGGCAGCCGCTCGGCGTCTCCCAGCCGGACGACTACTTCTCCGGGAGTGCGCCGGATGACGCCGTCTGCCACCCGGCGGCCATCGCCGAGTACTTGGAGCGCAGCGACACCGCCGTCATTTACCCACAAGCCCCTGAGGACTTGACGCCGCTCAGCACGCCCGAGGGCGCCAGCCACGGCGAAGGTGAGCGAGGCCCACCGAAGACCGCCACCAATGTCGTGACCTCTCACCTTTCTGCCCCCGCACAGACCCGCCCCCGGGCGACCCGGCTGGGCCTCTCAGCTGTCCCTTCTGCCAGCACGCCTACGAGAGCGCGGCGTCCCTCAAAGACCACATCAAGTGTCGCCACCACAGGGGGGCGGAGCTCTACGTCTGTCGACTGTGTGGCCACGCCTTCAGCCAGTGCACGCAGCTTCAGTGTCACATGACCACTCACCAGCCAATCAGCAAGCAGGTCAGCACTGTGTGTACTTTTCATGTACTGTCCTAGTACTTACTGACCTGTGTACTTTTCATGTACTGTCCTAGTACTTACTGACCCGTGTACTTTTCATGTACTGTCCTAGTACTTACTGACCTGTGTACTTTTCATGTACTGTCCTAGTACTTACTGACCTGTGTACTTTTCATGTACTGTCCTAGTACTTACTGACCCGTGTACTTTTCATGTACTGTCCTAGTACTTACTGACCTGTGTACTTTTCATGTACTGTCCTAGTACTTACTGACCTGTGTACTTTTCATGTACTGTCCTAGTACTTACTGACCCGTGTACTTTTCATGTACTGTCCTAGTACTTACTGACCTGTGTACTTTTCATGTACTGTCCTAGTACTTACTGACCTGTGTACTTTTCATGTACTGTCCTAGTACTTACTGACCCGTGTACTTTTCATGTACTGTCCTAGTACTTACTGACCTGTGTACTTTTCATGTACTGTCCTAGTACTTACTGACCTGTGTACTTTTCATGTACTGTCCTAGTACTTACTGACCTGTGTACTTTTCATGTACTGTCCTAGTACTTACTGACCTGTGTACTTTTCATGTACTGTCCTAGTACTTACTGACCTGTGTACTTTTCATGTACTGTCCTAGTGCTTACTGACCTGTGTACTTTTCATGTACTGTCCTAGTACTTACTGACCCGTGTACTTTTCATGTACTGTCCTAGTACTTACTGACCTGTGTACTTTTCATGTACTGTCCTAGTACTTACTGACCTGTGTACTTTTCATGTACTGTCCTAGTACTTACTGACCCGTGTACTTTTCATGTACTGTCCTAGTACTTACTGACCTGTGTACTTTTCATGTACTGTCCTAGTACTTACTGACCCGTGTACTTTTCATGTACTGTCCTAGTACTTACTGACCCGTGTACTTTTCATGTACTGTCCTAGTACTTACTGACCTGTGTACTTTTCATGTACTGTCCTAGTACTTACTGACCCGTGTACTTTTCATGTACTGTCCTAGTACTTACTGACCTGTGTACTTTTCATGTACTGTCCTAGTACTTACTGACCTGTGTACTTTTCATGTACTGTCCTAGTACTTGGCAGATTTCATGTACTTTTGTATTTACCAGAGTACTTGATCTTCACACACACAGACACTTTACTTTTGTGTGATATCATGTGCGGTACAAGCGGTCCTGCAGAGTGTTTACTTGTGTGTGATATCACGTGCGATACAAGCGGTCCTGCAGAGTGTTTACTTGTGTGTGATATCATGTGCGATACAAGCGGTCCTGCAGAGTGTTTACTTGTGTGTGATATCATGTGTGATACAAGCGGTCCTGCAGAGTGTTTACTTGTGTGTGATATCATGTGCGATACAAGCGGTCCTGCAGAGTGTTTACTTGTGTGTGATATCACGTGCGATACAAGCGGTCCTGCAGAGTGTTTACTTGTGTGTGATATCATGTGCGATACAAGCGGTCCTGCAGAGTGTTTACTTGTGTGTGATATCATGTGCGATACAAGCGGTCCTGCAGAGTGTTTACTTGTGTGTGATATCATGTGCGATACAAGCGGTCCTGCAGAGTGTTTACTTGTGTGTGATATCATGTGTGATACAAGCGGTCCTGCAGAGTGTTTACTTGTGTGTGATATCATGTGCGATACAAGCGGTCCTGCAGAGTGTTTACTTGTGTGTGATATCATGTGCGATACAAGCGGTCCTGCAGAGTGTTTACTTGTGTGTGATATCATGTGTGATACAAGCGGTCCTGCAGAGTGTTTACTTGTGTGTGATATCATGTGTGATACAAGCGGTCCTGCAGTGTGTTTAGTTGTGTGTGATATAATGTGCGATACAAGTGGTCCTGCAGAGTGTTTTGTTGTGTGTGATATCATGTGTGATACAAGCAGTCCTGCAGAGTGTTTACTAGTGTGTGATATCATGTGTGATATAATGTGTGATATCATGTGCAATACAAGCGGTCCTGCAGAGTGTTTACTTGTGTGTGATATCATGTTTGATATAATGTGTGATATCATGTGTGATACAAATGGTCCTGCAGAGTGTTTACTTGTGTGTGATATCATGTGTGATACAAATGGTCCTGCAGAGTGTTTACTTGTGTGTGATATCATGTGTGATACAAGCGATTCTGCAGCATATTTACTTGCTAGTAATATCATTTGCGATACAAGCGGTCCTGCAGTGTGTTTAGTTGTGTGTGATATTATGTGCGATACAAGCGGTCCTGCAGTGTGTTTAGTTGTGTGTGATATTATGTGCGATACAAGCGGTCCTGCAGTGTGTTTAGTTGTGTGTGATATATTATGTGCGATACAAGTGGTCCTGCAGAGTGTTTACTTGTGTGTGATATCATGTGCGATACAAGCGGTCCTGCAGAGTGTTTACTTGTGTGTGATATCATGTGCGATACAAGCCGTTCTGCAGAGTGTTTACTTGTGTGTGATATCATGTGTGATACAAGCGGTCCTGCAGAGTGTTTACTTGTGTGTGATATCATGTGTGATACAAGCGGTCCTGCAGTGTGTTTAGTTGTGTGTGATATCATGTGCGATACAAGTGGTCCTGCAGAGTGTTTTGTTGTGTGTGATATCATGTGTGATACAAGCAGTCCTGCAGAGTGTTTACTAGTGTGTGATATCATGTGTGATATAATGTGTGATATCATGTGCAATACAAGCGGTCCTGCAGAGTGTTTACTTGTGTGTGATATCATGTTTGATATAATGTGTGATATCATGTGTGATACAAATGGTCCTGCAGAGTGTTTACTTGTGTGTGATATCATGTGTGATACAAGCGGTCCTGCAGCGTATTTACTTGCTAGTGATATCATTTGCGATACAAGCGGTCCTGCAGTGTGTTTAGTTGTGTGTGATATCATGTGCGATACAAGCGGTCCTGCAGTGTGTTTAGTTGTGTGTGATATTATGTGCGATACAAGCGGTCCTGCAGTGTGTTTAGTTGTGTGTGATATTATGTGCGATACAAGCGGTCCTGCAGTGTGTTTAGTTGTGTGTGATATATTATGTGCGATACAAGTGGTCCTGCAGAGTGTTTTGTTGTGTGTGATATCATGTGCGATACAAGCAGTCCTGCAGAGTGTTTACAAATGTGTGATATCATGTGTGATATAATGTGTGATATCATGTGCAATACAAGCGGTCCTGCAGAGTGTTTACTTGTGTGTGATATCATGTGCGATACAAGCGGTCCTGCAGAGTGTTTACTTGTGTGTGATATAATGTGTGATACAAGCGGTCCTGCAGCGTATTTACTTGCTAGTGATATCATTTACGATACAAGTGGTCCTGCAGTGTTTAGTTGTGTGTGATATCATGTGCGATACAAGCAGTCCTGCAGAGTGTTTACTAGTGTGTGATATCATGTGCGATACAAGCGGTCCTGCAGTGTGTTTAGTTGTGTGTGATATCATGTGCGATACAAGCAGTCCTGCAGCGTGTTTACTTGTGTGTGATATCATGTGCGATACAAGCGGTCCTGCAGAGTGTTTACTTGTGTGTGATATCATGTGCGATACAAGCGGTCCTGCAGAGTGTTTACTTGTGTGTGATATCATGTGCGATACAAGCGGTCCTGCAGAGTGTTTACTTGTGTGTGATATCATGTGCGATACAAGCGGTCCTGCAGAGTGTTTACTTGTGTGTGATATCATGTGTGATATCATGTGCGATACAAGCGGTCCTGCAGCGTTTTTACTTGTGTGTGATATCATTTGCGATACAAGTGGTCCTGCAGAGTGTTTTGTTGTGTGTGATATCATGTGTGATACAAGCAGTCCTGCAGAGTGTTTACTAGTG
>NC_084744.1:2313347-2383259 GCF_033978785.1 Entelurus aequoreus
ATGTAATTATGTATGTATGTATGTAATTATGTATGTATGTATGTATGTATGTATGTATGTATGTATGTATGTATGTATGTATGTATGTATGTATGCATGTATGTATATATGTATATATGTATGTATGTATGTATGTAATTATGTATGTATGTATGTATGTATACATGTTTGTATGTATGTATGTATGTATGTATGTATGTATGTATGTATGTATGTATGTATGTATGTATGTATGTATGTATGTATGTATGTATGTATGTATGTATGTATGTATGTATGTATGTATGTATGTATGTATGTATGTATGTATGTATGTGTGTATTATTATTTGGGCCGTAATCGTGAGATTGGACGGATTGTGGACTATGGGCAACCTAAGGAATCAGATTGGTGGTTTCAGACATTGTGGGTTCAGTCTTTGTGCTTCATTGTAGACCACATCCATATGAACCACGCTGTGTGTTTAAGTGTGCTGGAACTAATACAGATCCGGAGCATTTAAGGCAAAGTTTTAGATAGCTCACTTGAAGGAACGGGTTGCGGGTTGTCCAGTGAAAGGTTGTACAAATATTTTGCAGTTAAAATCCTCATGTGCCGCTCACATGTCTGGGGAAACACGGGCATTTTGCAGATACAGGCCAGCACGGTGGTGCACTAGTTAGTGTTTCTGCCTCACAGTGAGAAGGTCCTGGGTTGGATTCCCAGGCTAGGGGTCTTTGTGTGTGGAACTTGCATGTACCTGGGTTCCCTCCGGGTACTCCGGCTTCCTCCCGCCTCCAAAGACATGCACCTGGGGATAGGCTCCTCCCACATCCAAATACATGCACCTGGGGATAGGCTGATTGGCAACACTTAAATTGGCCCTAATTTGTTTTACAATTAATTGCGAGCATCTTCAGCGGCCAGCATTTTACTGTTAATTCTATAGTTGTTGTTTTTTAGTTAACAAGTTAACATTTTTTTCACAGTCATTTACCGTAAGCAAAAACCGTTATCAACTGTAAAATGTACACATTCAACATCGTGACTGTATTTTTTACGTTGAATTCCTGGCAACCAGAGCTGCCGGTATTTTACCGTAAGTTGTGCAGATGTTTTTTCGGCTCTAACAGAAAGTTTTATTGCTGGCTTTCAGGTGAAAAACCGTACGAGTGCTCCAACTGCAAGAAGCGCTTCTCCCACTCAGGCTCTTACAGTTCCCACATCAGCAGCAGGAAGTGCGTCGGACTGATCGTTCTCAACGGACGGGCACAAAACAAGACCGGCTCCTCTACAAAGTGCTCAGCCTCATCCCCCAGTAGCCCCGGCCTCGCCCATCTCCACCAAAAGATAGAAAATGGCCAACATCACCAACAGAATTGTCTCAATGTCAAGTCCGAGTCAATGGACATCTGTGAGTACAGGCTGCGGACGGCTCCTCAGCAGAGGTTTGGAGGACCCGAGGTCTATGACAGCACCTTCACGGGCATTCATGGCTCCTCACATAGCCCCCTTCGACCTCTGCCAGGGTTGGGTATAGACTTTCTTCTACCGGGAACCCTCGGGAGTCTGAATGATGTGCAGAAGGTCCTTCAGATTGTGGACAGCACTGTGTCCAGGCAAAAGATGAACAAGAACCCAGAGGAGGTCTCCAAACTTAGAGCCTACATGAAGGAGCTTGGAGTCCATATGGAAGAGCAGATCATTGGCCAAAGCAGCCCCGTTGAAAGCTTTATTGACTCCACTGCAGACATGGTCAAGGAGGTAGAGGGTGTGATGGAGGACTCCAGGGTTCAACAGACGATGGATCCCGGCAGCAAAGAGAGATCCTCCGACAGCCCGGAAAGTCTGGTTCCACACTCCTGCCAGTTCTGCAAGGAGACATTCACAGGACCCATTCCACTCCACCAACACGAGCGTTACCTCTGCAAGATGAACAAAGAGATCCAAGCGGTACTGCAGCCGGCCCAGCTCGGTCTGAGCATCTTCCATAGGCCGGAGGCATCAGAATGGCTTCTGTCCAAGAAGGAGTCGGGCACCAGCCACATCCACCCTTTCCAGGATCACATGTCGGTTCTGAAGGCGTACTCAGCTGAGAACACTGAGCCTGACTCAGACGAACTTCTCAAGATTTCACTTGCTGTGGGCCTTCCGCAAGAGTTGGTCCGGGACTGGTTCAATCAGTGGAAGAAGCCAATTGAGGACAATTGGTCAGACCAACACCACAGTTTGAGACCTTCACCGATGTCACTTCTTGAGGTCACAAATAGCAAAGCCTTCCCCGCACAGTTCTCAGCCAGTAGACCAGGTAATAGGACACCGGACCATCTGGACCACAGCAGTCCATCCCCCCTCAACCTGTCCTGTACTTCCTCCAAACATTCCCAGAGTAACTCCGACACACCGAACGGCCTCGTGGTGCCGGAGGAATTTCATGGCGATACACCACTGGATCTTTCCGTGCCAAAACAGCTGGCACATGCCTTCCTCGAGCAAAGCAGACCAGACAAGTTCAAAACCGAAGCTGAAAGCGAGCCACGTGTCTCAGGCAAGACTTTGAGACCCTCAGGCCTGGCGGACACCAAGAACGAGGTCCTGGGCTCTGATCTGCGGCATATTGGGAAAAAAAGTCCGATCTTTGGGGTCAATCCCTTCAGCGCAGGTCCGGTCTACTCCCCCCTGCCTCCGCACGGCGCCTTCCCACCCCCCACGTTCATGTCTCCCACCCAGGCCACCTACCCGGCCCTGGACTCCATCAACTTCCTGCCCCAAATGACCTTTGCCTACGCCAGCAGAGCGGCGACCTTCCCTGACTCGCAGCAGACGAGGAAAAAACTGCGGAGAGCGAGTTTACAGGTAAGAATTTCGACTTTGTTTTTGGATTTTATGACTTGTGCCATAAGAAGGGAGATGAGAGCGGGTTTTACCAGGTCTCATCTAAGCTCTGTCCAGACTTGGGATCATGGCGGGGGGCCTCGGGAGGCGTACCAGAAGGTGTCTCTGGGTCAACAGGTGTGGGATTATCCGGCTGTAGTGAGACAATGGTGTGTGTGTGTGTGTGTGTGTGTGTGTGTGTGTGTGTGTGTGTGTGTGTGTGTGTGTGTGTGTGTGTGTGTGTGTGTGTGTGTGTGTGTGTGTGTGTGTGTGTGTGTGTGTGTGTGTGTGTGTGTGTGTGTGTGTGTGTGTGTGTGTGTGTGTGTGTGTGTGTGAACAAGTGATGACATAAATCAATAACATTGCATCTAATATTGAATGTCTCATTTGTGGTGACGTCTATCAACATGAGGGTGCTCCCAAAAAGGAGGGATTGTTCACATTGACTGTGTGTCGCTTTTAAAAGTGCTCCCCCTCTGGTCAACATATGAAATAACAAGTGTGTGTAAGAAATTGAAATGCGCCCCCTTTGGCCAAAATTAATTTAAAAAAAACAAATAAAAATGTATATCAAGACATACTGTAATAACTTGAAGTAAATAATGAAGATTAAAAAACAATAAAAAACAATACAAAATAACTAAAAGCAGTGTTTTTCTCACAATGTTTGGACTTTTTTCTTATAAAATTGGGAACAATTTCTCATATTCTTTCTGTTTCTGTAATATTGATATATTTTCTCTGAAAAAATATTACTTTTTAATGCAAAATGGTGACATTTGTCATGTAAAATTCAGATTTTTATCACAATATTGCCAATTTTTTAGTTGTTCTTGTAAAATAGTGAACTTTTTTGAGTAAAATGATGACTTTAGTCATCATTTTGCCAAGTAAAATTCTGATTATTATTACAATATTGCCAAAATTGTAAAGTTTTCTTGTAAAGTGCTCCCCTTATAGTCAACATATGAAATAACAAGTGTGTGTAAGAAAATGAAATGCGCCCCCTTTGGCCAAAATTAATAAAAACAATTTAAAAAATGTTTTTTATAGAGACATAATGTAATAACTTGAAGTAAATAATGAAGATTAAAAACCAATTACAAATAAAATAAAATAAAACAATTTTTTTTATTAAAAGCAGTCTTTTTCTCACAATGTGTGGACTTTTTTCTTATAAAATTGGGAACAATTTCTCATATTCTTTCTGTTTCTGTAATATTGCAATATTTTCTTGGTTTTCATGTAAAATTCTTACTTTTTAATGCAAAATGGTGACATTTGTCATGTAAAATTCAGATTTTTATCACAATATTGCCAATTGTTTAGTTTTTGTAAAATAGTGAACTTTTTTGAGTAAAATTATGACTTTTGTCATCATTTTGCTGAGTAAAATTCTGATTATTATTATAATATTGCCAAAATTGTAAAGTTTTCTTGTAAAGTGCTCCCCCTCTAGTCAACATATGAAATAACAAGTGTGTGTAAGAAATTGAAATGCGCCCCTTTGGCCCAAATTAATTAAAAAAAAGGGAAAAAAAATGTATATAGAGACATAATATAATAACTTGAAGTAAATAATGAAGATTAAAAACCAATGACAAAAAAAATAAAATAAAATATTTTTTTTTAAATTAAAAGCAGTCTTTTTCTCACAATGTGTGGACTTTTTTCTTATAAAATTGGGAACAATTTCTCATATTCTTTCTGTTTCTGTAATATTGCAATATTTTCTTGTTTTTCATGTAAAATTCTTACTTTTTAATGTAAAATGGTGACATTTGTCAGGTAAAATTCAGATTTTTATCACAATATTGCCAATTTTTTTTGTTGTTCTTGTAAAATAGTGACATTTTTTGAGTAAAATGATGACTTTTGTCATCATTTTGCCAAGTAAAATTCTGATTATTATTACAATATTGCCAAAATTGTAAAGTTTTCTTGTAAAGTGCTCCCCCTCTGGTCAACATATGAAATAACAAGTGTGTGTAAGAAGTTGAAATATGCCCCCTTTGGCCAAAATTAGTTTATAAAAAATAAATAAATATGTATATAGAGACATACTGTAATAACTTGAAGTAAATAATGAAGATTAAAAACCAATTACAAACAAAAACAAATACAAATAAATAAATACTAAAAGCAGTCTTTTTCTCACAATGTGTGAAATTCTTTCTTATAAAATTGGGAACAATTTCTCAAATTCTTTCTGTTTCTGTAATATTGATATATTTTCTCTGAAAAATTATTTCTTTTTAATACAAAATGGTGACATTTGTCATGTAAAATTCAGATTTGTATCACAATATTGCCAATTTTTTAGTTGTTCTTGTAAAATAGTGACATTTTTTGAGTAAAATGATGACTTTTGTCATCATTTTACCGAGTAAAATTCTGATTATTATTATAATATTGCCAAAATTGTAAAGTTTTCTTGTAAAGTGCTCCCCCTCTAGTCAACATATGAAATAACAAGTGTGTGTAAGAAATTGAAATGCGCCCCCTTTGGCCCAAATTAATGAAATAAAAAAAAGTATATAGATACATAATGTAATAACTTGAAGTAAATAATGAAGATTAAAAACCAATTACAAAAAAAATAAAATAAAATATTTTTTTTTTTACTAAAAGCAGTCTTTTTCTCACAATGTGTGGACTTTTTTCTTATAAAATTGGGAACAATTTCTCATATTCTTTCTGTTTCTGTAATGTTGATATATTTTCTCTGAAAAAATTATTACTTTTTAATGCAAAATGGTGACATTTGTCATGTAAAATTCAGATTTTTATCACAATATTGCCAATTTTTTAGTTGTTCTTGTAAAATAGTGAACTTTTTTGAGTAAAATGATGACTTTAGTCATCATTTTGCCAAGTAAAATTCTGATTATTATTACAATATTGCCAAAATTGTAAAGTTTTCTTGTAAAGTGCTCCCCCTCTGGTCAACATATGAAATAACAAGTGTGTGTAAGAAATTTAAATACGCCCCTTTGGCCAAAATTAATTTATAAAAAATAAATAAATATGTATAAAGAGACATACTGTAATAACTTGAAGAAAATAATGAAGATTAAAAACCAATTACAAACAAAAACAAATACAAATAAATAAATACTAAAAGCAGTCTTTTTCTCACAATGTGTGAAATTCTTTCTTATAAAATTGGGAACACTTTCTCATATTATTTCTGTTTCTGTAATATTGATATATTTTCTCGAAAAAATATTACTTTTTAATGCAAAATGGTGACATTTGTCATGTAAAATTCAGATTTTTATCACAAATTGCCAATTTTTTTGTTGTTGTTGTAAAATAGTGACATTTTTTGAGTAAAATGATGACTTTTGTCATCATTTTGCCAAGTAAAATTCTGACTATCATTATAATATTGCCAAAATTGTAAAGTGCTCCCCCTATGGTCAACATATGAAATAACAAGTGTGTGTAAGAAGTTGAAATAGGCCCCCTTTGGCCAAAATTAATTTATAAAAAATAAATAAATATGTATATAGACACATACTGTAATAACTTGAAGTAAATAATGAAGATTAAAAACCAATTACAAACAAAAACAAATACAAATAAATAAATACTAAAAGCAGTCTTTTTCTCACAATGTGTGAAATTCTTTCTTATAAAATTGGGAACAATTTCTCAAATTCTTTCTGTTTCTGTAATATTGATATATTTTCTCTGAAAAATTATTACTTTTTAATACAAAATGGTGACATTTGTCATGTAAAATTCAAATTTTTATCACAATATTGCCAATTTTTTTGTTGTTCTTGTAAAATAGTGACATTTTTTGAGTAAAATGATGACTTTTGTCGTCATTTTGCCGAGTAAAATTCTGATTATTGTTACAATATTGCCAAAATTGTAAAGTTTTCTTGTAAAGTGCTCCCCCTCTGGTCAACATATGAAATAACAAGTGTGTGTAAGAAATTTAAATACGCCCCTTTGGCCAAAATTAATTTATAAAAAATAAATAAATATATATAAAGAGACATACTGTAATAACTTGAAGTAAATAATGAAGATTAAAAACCAATTACAAAGAAAAACAAATAAAAATAAATACATTCTAAAAGCAGTCTTTTTCTCACAATGTGTGAAATTCTTTCTTATAAAATTGGGAACAATTTCTCATATTCTTTCTGTTTCTGTAATATTTATATATTTTCTCTGAAAAATTATTACTTTTTAATGCAAAATGGTGACATTTGTCATGTAAAATTCAGATTTTTATCACAATATTGCCAATTTTTTTGTTGTTGTTGTAAAATAGCGAACTTTTTTGAGTAAAATGATGACTTTTGTCATCATTTTGCCAAGTAAACTTCTGATTATTATTACAATATTGCCAAAATTGTAAAGTTTTCTTGTAAAGTGCTCCCCTTCTGGTCAACATATGAAATAACAAGTGTGTGTAAGAAATTGAAATACGCCCCCTTTGGCCAAAATTAATTTATAAAGAATAAATAAATATGTATATAGAGACATACTGTAATAACTTGAAGTAAATAATGAAGATTAAAAACCAATTTCTCACAATGTGTGGACTTCTTTCTTATAAATTGGGAACAATTTCTCATATTCTTTCTGTTTCTGTAATATTGATATATTTTCTTGTTTTTCATGTAAAATTCTTACTTTTTAATGCAAAATGGTGACATTTGTCATGTAAGATTCAGATTTTTATCACAATATTGCCAATTTTTTTTGTTGTTCTTGTAAAATAGTGACATTTTTTGAGTAAAATGATGACTTTTGTCGTCATTTTGCCAAGTAAAATTCTGATTATTATTACAATATTGCCAAAATTGTAAAGTTTTCTTGTAAAGTGCTCCCCCTCTGGTCAACATATGAAATAACAAGTGTGTGTAAGAAGTTGAAATACGCCCCCTTTGGCCAAAATTAGTTTATAAAAAATAAATAAATATGTATATAGAGACATACTGTAATAACTTGAAGAAAATAATGAAAATTAAAAACCAATTACAAACAAAAACAAATACAAATAAATACATTCTAAAAGCAGACTTTTTCTCACAATGTGTGGACTTCTTTCTTATAAAATTGGGAACAATTTCTCATATTCTTTCTGTTTCTGTAATGTTGATATATTTTCTCTGAAAAATTATTACTTTTTAATACAAAATGGTGACATTTGTCATGTAAAATTCAGATTTTTATCACAATATTGCCAATTTTTTAGTTGTTCTTGTAAAATAGTGACATTTTTTGAGTAAAATGATGACTTTTGTCATCATTTTGCCAAGTAAAATTCTGATTATTATTATAATATTGCCAAAATTGTAAAGTTTTCTTGTAAAGTGCTCCCCCTCTGGTCAACATTTGAAATAACAAGTGTGTGTAAGAAGTTGAAATAAGCCCCCTTTGGCCAAAATTAATTTATAAAAACTAAATAAATATGTATATAAAGACATACTGTAATAACTTGAAATAAATAATGAAGATTAAAAAACAATTACAAACAAAAACAAATAAAAATAAATACATTCTAAAAGCAGTCTTTTTCTCACAATGTGTGGACTTTTTTCTTATAAAATTGGGAACAATTTCTCATTTTCTTTCTGTTTCTGTAATATTGATATATTTTCTCGGAAAAAAATATTACTTTTTAATGCAAAATGGTGACATTTGTCATGTAAAATTCAGATTTTTATCACAAATTGCCAATGTTTTAGTTGTTCTTGTAAAATAATGACATTTTTGAGTAAAATTATGACTTTTCTCATCATTTTGCCAAGTAAAAATCTGATTATTATTATAATATTGCCAAAATTGGAAAGTTTTCTTGTAAAGTGCTCCCCCTCTAGTCAACATATGAAATAACAAGTGTGTGTAAGAAGTTGAAATACGCCCCCTTTGGCCAAAATTAATTTATAAAAAATAAATAAATATGTATATAGAGACATACTGTAATAACTTGAAGTAAATAATGAAGATTAAAAACCAATTACAAACAAAAACAAATACAAATAAATAAATACTAAAAGCAGACTTTTTCTCACAATGTGTGGACTTCTTTCTTATAAAATTGGGAACAATTTCTCATATTCTTTCTGTTTCTGTAATATTGATATATTTTCTCTGAAAAATTATTACTTTTTAATGCAAAATGTTGACATTTGTCATGTAAAATTCAGATTTTTATCACAATATTGCCAATTTTTTTGTTGTTGTTGTAAAATAGCGAACTTTTTTGAGTAAAATGATGACTTTTGTCATCATTTTGCCAAGTAAACTTCTGATTATTATTACAATATTGCCAAAATTGTAAAGTTTTCTTGTAAAGTGCTCCCCCTCTGGTCAACATATGAAATAACAAGTGTGTGTAAGAAATTGAAATACGCCCCCTTTGGCCAAAATTAATTTATAAAGAATAAATAAATATGTATATAGAGACATACTGTAATAACTTGAAGTAAATAATGAAGATTAAAAACCAATTTCTCACAATGTGTGGACTTCTTTCTTATAAAATTGGGAACAATTTCTCATATTCTTTCTGTTTCTGTAATATTGCAATATTTTTTTGTTTTTCATGTAAAATTCTTACTTTTTAATGCAAAATGGTGACATTTGTCATGTAAAATTCAGATTTGTATCACAATATTGCCAATTTTTTTTGTTGTTCTTGTAAAATACTGACATTTTTTGAGTAAAATTATGACTTTTGTCATCATTTTGCCAAGTAAAATTCTGATTATTATTATAATATTGCCAAAATTGTAAAGTTTTCTTGTAAAGTGCTCCCCCTCTGGTCAACATATGAAATAACAAGTGTGTGTAAGAAATTTAAATAGGCCCCTTTGGCCAAAATTAATTTATAAAAAATAAATAAATATGTATATAGAGACATACTGTAATAACTTGAAGTAAATAATGAAGATTAAAAACCAATTACGAACAAAAACAAATAAAAATAAATACATTCTAAAAGCAGACTTTTTCTCACAATGTGTGGACTTTTTTCTTATGAAATTGGGAACAATTTCTCATTTTCTTTCTGTTTCTGTAATGTTGATATATTTTCTCGGAAATTTTTTTTACTTTTTAATGCAAAATGGTGACATTTGTCATGTAAAATTCAGATTTTTATCACAATATTGCCAATTTTTCTGTTGTTCTTGTAAAATGGTGACATTTTTTGAGTAAAATGATGACTTTTGTCGTCATTTTGCCAAGTAAAATTCTGATTATTATTACAATATTGCCAAAATTGTAAAATTTTCTTGTAAAGTGCTCCCCTTCTAGTCAACATATGAAATAACAAGTGTGTGTAAGAAAATGAAATGCGCCCCCTTTGGCCAAAATTAATAAAAACAATTTAAAAAATGTTTTATATAGAGACATAATGTAATAACTTGAAGTAAATAATGAAGATTAAGAACCAATTACAAATAAAATAAAATAACAATTTTTTTTTTATTAAAAGCAGTCTTTTTCTCACAATGTGTGGACTTTTTTTTTATAAAATTGGGAACAATTTCTCATATTCTTTCTGTTTCTGTAATATTGCAATATTTTCTTGTTTTTCATGTATAATTCTTACTTTTTAATGCAGAATGGTGACATTTGTCATGTAAAATTCAGACGTGTATCACAATATTGCCAATTTTTTTGTTGTTCTTGTAAAATAGTGACATTTTTTGAGTAAAATGATGACTTTTGTCGTCATTTTGCCGAGTAAAATTCTGATTATTATTACAATATTGCCAAAATTGTAAAGTTTTCTTGTAAAGTGATGCCCCTCTGGTCAACATATGAAATAACAAGTGTGTGTAAGAAGTTGAAATACGCCCCCTTTGGCCAAAATTAATTTATAAAAACTAAATAAATATCTATGTAGAGACATACTGTAATAACTTGAAGTAAATAATGAAGATTAAAAACCAATTACAAAAAAAATAAAATAAAATAATTTTTTTTTACTAAAAGCAGTCTTTTTCTCACAATGTGTGGACTTTTTTCTTATAAAATTGGGAACAATTTCTCATATTCTTTCTGTTTCTGTAATGTTGATATATTTTCTCGGAAAAAATTATTACTTTTTAATGCAAAATGGTGACATTTGTCATGTAAAATTCAGATTTTTATCACAATATTGCCAATTTTTTAGTTGTTCTTGTAAAATAGTGAACTTTTTTGAGTAAAATGATGACTTTTGTCATCATTTTGCCAAGTAAAATTCTGATTATTATTATAATGTTGCCAAAATTGTAAAGTTTTCTTGTAAAGTGCTCCCCCTCTAGTCAACATATGAAATAACAAGTGTGTGTAAGAAGTTGAAATACGCCCCCTTTGGCCAAAATTAATTTATAAAAAATAAATACTGTAATAACTTGAAGTAAATAATGAAGATTGAAAACCAATTACAAACAAAAACAAATAAAAATAAATACATTCTAAAAGTAGTCTTTTTCTCACAATGTGTGGACTTTTTTCTTATAAAATTGGGAACAATTTCTCATATTCTTTCTGTTTCTGTAATATTGATATATTTTCTCTGAAAAATTATTACTTTTTAATGCAAAATGGTGACATTTGTCATGTAAAATTCAGATTTTTATCACAATATTGCCAATTTTTTTGTTGTTCTTGTAAAATAGTGAACTTTTTTGAGTAAAATGATGACTTTTGTCATCATTTTGCCAAGTAAAATTCTGATTATTATTATAATATTGCCAAAATTGTAAAGTTTTCTTGTAAAGTGCTGCCCCTCTGGTCAACATATGAAATAACAAGTGTGTGTAAGAAGTTGAAATACGCCCCCTTTGGCCAAAATTAATTTATAAAAACTAAATAAATATCTATGTAGAGACATACTGTAATAACTTGAAGTAAATAATGAAGATTAAAAACCAATTACAAAAAAAATAAAATAAAATAATTTTTTTTTACTAAAAGCAGTCTTTTTCTCACAATGTGTGGACTTTTTTCTTATAAAATTGGGAACAATTTCTCATATTCTTTCTGTTTCTGTAATGTTGATATATTTTCTCGGAAAAAATTATTACTTTTTAATGCAAAATGGTGACATTTGTCATGTAAAATTCAGATTTTTATCACAATATTGCCAATTTTTTAGTTGTTATTGTAAAATAGTGAACTTTTTTGAGTAAAATGATGACTTTTGTCATCATTTTGCCAAGTAAAATTCTGATTATTATTATAATGTTGCCAAAATAGTAAAGTTTTCTTGTAAGTGCTCCCCCTCTGGTCAACATATGAAATAACAAGTGTGTGTAAGAAGTTGAAATACGCCCCCTTTGGCCAAAATTAATTTATAAAAAATAAATACTGTAATAACTTGAAGTAAATAATGAAGATTGAAAACCAATTACAAACAAAAACAAATAAAAATAAATACATTCTAAAAGTAGTCTTTTTCTCACAATGTGTGGACTTTTTTCTTATAAAATTGGGAACAATTTCTCATATTCTTTCTGTTTCTGTAATATTTATATATTTTCTCTGAAAAATTATTACTTTTTAATGCAAAATGGTGACATTTGTCATGTAAAATTCAGATTTTTATCACAATATTGCCAATTTTTGTGTTGTTCTTGTAAAATAGTGAACTTTTTTGAGTAAAATGATGACTTTTGTCATCATTTTGCCAAGTAAAATTCTGATTATTATTATAATGTTGCCAAAATTGTAAAGTTTTCTTGTAAGTGCTCCCCCTCTGGTCAACATATGAAATAACAAGTGTGTGCAAGAAGTTGAAATACGCCCCCTTTGGCCAAAATTAATTTATAAAAAATAAATACTGTAATAACTTGAAGTAAATAATGAAGATTGAAAACCAATTACAAACAAAAACAAATAAAAATAAATACATTCTAAAAGTAGTCTTTTTCTCACAATGTGTGGACTTTTTTCTTATAAAATTGGGAACAATTTCTCATATTCTTTCTGTTTCTGTAATATTTATATATTTTCTCTGAAAAATTATTACTTTTTAATGCAAAATGGTGACATTTGTCATGTAAAATTCAGATTTTTATCACAATATTGCCAATTTTTTAGTTGTTCTTGTAAAATAGTGAACTTTTTTGAGTAAAATGATGACTTTTGTCATCATTTTGCCAAGTAAAATTCTGATTATTATTATAATGTTGCCAAAATTGTAAAGTTTTCTTGTAAGTGCTCCCCCTCTGGTCAACATATGAAATAACAAGTGTGTGTAAGAAGTTGAAATACGCCCCCTTTGGCCAAAATTAATTTATAAAAAATAAATACTGTAATAACTTGAAGTAAATAATGAAGATTGAAAACCAATTACAAACAAAAACAAATAAAAATAAATACATTCTAAAAGTAGTCTTTTTCTCACAATGTGTGGACTTTTTTCTTATAAAATTGGGAACAATTTCTCATATTCTTTCTGTTTCTGTAATATTTATATATTTTCTCTGAAAAATTATTACTTTTTAATGCAAAATGGTGACATTTGTCATGTAAAATTCAGATTTTTATCACAATATTGCCAATTTTTGTGTTGTTCTTGTAAAATAGTGAACTTTTTTGAGTAAAATGATGACTTTTGTCATCATTTTGCCAAGTAAAATTCTGATTATTATTATAATGTTGCCAAAATTGTAAAGTTTTCTTGTAAGTGCTCCCCCTCTGGTCAACATATGAAATAACAAGTGTGTGCAAGAAGTTGAAATACGCCCCCTTTGGCCAAAATTAATTTATAAAAAATAAATACTGTAATAACTTGAAGTAAATAATGAAGATTGAAAACCAATTACAAACAAAAACAAATAAAAATAAATACATTCTAAAAGTAGTCTTTTTCTCACAATGTGTGGACTTTTTTCTTATAAAATTGGGAACAATTTCTCATATTCTTTCTGTTTCTGTAATATTTATATATTTTCTCTGAAAAATTATTACTTTTTAATGCAAAATGGTGACATTTGTCATGTAAAATTCAGATTTTTATCACAATATTGCCAATTTTTGTGTTGTTCTTGTAAAATAGTGACATTTTTTGAGTAAAATTATGACTTTTGTCATCATTTTGCCAAGTAAAATTCTGATTATTGTTACAATGTTGCCAAAATTGTAAAGTTTTCTTATAAAATTGTGACTTTTGTCGAGTAAAATGACAACTCTTTTCATAAAATTGTTACATTTTAAGCTTTTCTTGTAAAGTTGCGACTGTTATTGAGTAAAATTCCAACTTTTATCATAATATCGCACAAATGTTCTGTTTTTCTTGTAAAATTTTGACTTGCGTTGAGTAAAAGAAGGACTTTTATTATAATACTGTCAAAATTCTAAGTTTTTCTTGTGAAATTGTGACCTTTTTTTTGTGGAATTCCAACTCATTTTTCACAACAAGGTTTTTTTATATGTGCATAGTATGTATATATTATTAATGTTGTAAATACACTTCTTTATATATCTAGAAAGGCTGGTCCTAAAGAGGGAGGCTTTTTTCTCAGCTCTCAAGAAGGTAATAAACACAAGAATGTGTGTGTGTGTGTGTGTGTGTGTGTGTGTGTGTGTGTGTGTGTGTGAGTGTGTGTGTGTGTGTGTGTGTGTGTGTGTGTGTGTGTGTGTGTGTGTGTGTGTGTGTGTGTGTGTGTGTGTGTGTGTGTGTGTGTGTGTGTGTGTCAGGGGGCGGTGGACTACCTGCAGCATGTGACAGATAGCGAGGTGCAGATGAAGAAGACGGAGGGTGGCATGTACACGTGTGACCTGTGTGACAAAACCTTCCAGAAGACCAGCTCCCTCCTCAGACACAAATATGAGCACACAGGTACAGTTCACCTGATCAAGCCCCTCCCACTTGCTGTGCACACACACAGTGGATACAAAAATGCGCCTCGGACTATGTCTGCACCAGGCTGGGAAAGTCATCGCACGTTAACCCGTCAGAAGGAAGTCCAAGTCTTCATGGTGTCCTAGAACTAGTGTTGTACATTCATGGTGTCCTAGAACTAGTGTTGTACATTCATGGTGTCCTAGAACTAGTATTGTACATTCATGGTGTCCTAGAACTAGTATTGTACATTCATGGTGTCCTAGAACTAGTATTGTACATTCATGGTGTCCTAGAACTAGTATTGTACATTCATGGTGTCCTAGAACTAGTATTGTACATTCATGGTGTCCTACAACTAGTATTGTACATTCATGGTGTCCTAGAACTAGTATTGTACATTCATGGTGTCCTAGAACTAGTGTTGTACATTCATGGTGTCCTAGAACTAGTATTGTACATTCATGGTGTCCTAGAACTAGTATTCTACATTCATGGTGTCCTAGAACTAGTGTTGTACATTCATGGTGTCCTAGACTAGTGTTGTACATTCATGGTGTCCTAGAACTAGTATTGTACATTCATGGTGTCCTAGAACTAGTATTGTACATTCATGGTGTCCTAGAACTAGTGTTGTACATTCATGGTGTCCTAGAACTAGTGTTGCACATTCATGGTGTCCTAGAACTAGTGTTGTACATTCATGGTGTCCTAGAACTAGTGTTGTACATTCATGGTGTCCTAGACTCTAGTGTTGTACATTCATGGTGTCCTAGAACTAGTTTTGTACATTCATGGTGTCCTAGAACTAGTGTTGTACATTCATGGTGTCCTAGAACTAGTATTTAGTTGTTTATATGTCATAGTTATGTCATATTCATGTCATTTAGTTGTTTAAAAGTCATATTTATGTCATTTAGTTGTTTATATGTCATATTCATGTCATTTAGTTGTTTATATGTCATATTTATGTCATTTATATGTCATATTTATTTAATTCATACGTCATATTTATGTCATTTAGTTGTTTATATGTCATATTTATGTTATATTAATGTCATTTAGTTGTTTATATGTCATATTTATGCCATTTATATGTCAAATTTATTTAATTTATACGTCATATTTATGTCATTTAGTTGTTTATATGTCATATTTATGTTATATTAATGTCATTTAGTTGTTTATATGTCATATTTATGTCATTTATATGTCAAATTTATTTAATTTATATGTCATATTAATGTCATTTAGTTGTTTATGTCATATTTATGTTATATTAATGTCATTTAGTTGTTTATATGTCATATTTATGTCATTTATATGTCAAATTTATTTAATTTATATGTCATATTAATGTCATTTAGTTGTTTATATGTCATATTTATGTCATTTATATGTCAAATTTATTTAATTTATATGTCATATTAATGTCATTTAGTTGTTTATATGTCATATTTAGGTCATTTAGTTGTTTATATGTCACATTTATGTTATTTAGTTGTTTATATGTCATATTTATGTCATTTAGTTGTTTATATTTCATATTTATGTCATTTATATGTCATATTTATGTCGTTTATAAGTCATATTTATGTCATTTATATGTCATATTTATGTCATTTAGTATTTTTATGTCATATTTATGTCATTTAGTTGTTTATGTATCATATTTATGTCATTTATATGTCGTATTTATGTTATTTATATGTCATATTTATGTCATTTAGTATTTTATGTCATATTTATGTCATTTAGTTGTTTATATGTCATATTTATGTTATTTAGTTGTTTATATGTCATTTAGTTGTTTATATGTCATATTTATGTCATTTATAAGTCATATTTATGTCATTTATATGTCATATTTATGTCATTTAGTATTTTATATGTCATATTTATGTCATTTAGTTGTTTATATGTCATATTTATGTCATTTAGTATTTTATATGTCATATTTATGTCATTTATAAGTCATATTTATGTCATTTATATGTCATATTTATGTCATTTATATGTCATATTTATGTCATTTAGTATTTTATATGTCATAATTATGTCATTTAGTTGTTTATATGTCATATTTATGTCATTTAGTATTTTATATGTCATATTTATGTCATTTATAAGTCATATTTATGTCATTTATATGTCATATTTATGTCATTTATATGTCATATTTATGTCATTTATATGTCGTATTTATGTTATTTATATGTCATACTTATGTCATTTAGTTGTTTATATGTCATATTTATGTTATGATGATGTCATTTAGTTGTTTATATGTCATATTTATGTCATTTAGTTGTTTATATGTCATATTTATGTTATATTAATGTCATTTAGTTGTTCATATGTCATATTTATGTCATTTATATGTCAAATTTATTTAATTTATATGTCATATTAATGTCATTTAGTTGTTAATATGTCATATTTATGTCATTTAGTTGTTTATATTTCATATTGATGTCATTTATATGTCATATTTATGTCATTTATATGTCATATTTATGTCATTTAGTATTTTTATGTCATATTTATGTCATTTAGTTGTTTATATATCATATTTATGTCAATTATATGTCGTATTTATGTTATTTATATGTCATATTTATGTCATTTATATGTCATATTTATGTCATTTAGTATTTTATATGTCATATTTATGTCATTTAGTTGTTTATATTTCATATTTATGTCATTTATAAGTCATATTTATGTCATTTAGTTGTTTATATTTCATATTTATGTCATTTATATGTCGTATTTATGTTATTTATATGTCATATTTATGTCATTTATATGTCATATTTATGTCATTTTGTAGGAGTGTAGGCAGAGAAACGACGGAGATTTATTCCTCTTTGGAGAGTGTTGCGTTTGACCAGATGTTCCTCCAAGTGGGATGTAAAACGCTGGTCAGTCCCAAGTTCCTTAGATTAGATAGATCTCGAATATACACCAGGCACAGTATAGTTACCTTGTCAAATATTTGAGAATAGAGACCAGCCTCGAACAACACATACAAATGCTTAGCCCAAGTTGATCTGAAAACTTCCCGGAAAGCCCTCTCCTCTTCAGTATCTCCCCCCGCCCTCACTTGTCTCACCTCAAACACATGCTCATTGTCTCTTATCTTGAGTCGGCCTGGGAAGCACAGGAAGGAGGAATTCCTCCTCTCTGCCTTCTACTTCAAGGCCGGCCCAAGTGCGAGCACTTTGTCATGGGATGAAAAGAAAAGCAAAGAGTACAATATGGAACATTAGCTATATGTAATATGACTATGAAAATTAACACAAAATATGGATATATGAAGATATATATATATCTTTCAAGAGCCAAGTAACACTCCGTTTATTTTCAGAGAGAACAACAAAAACCACAAACCTGTCGCACAGGTAATTACGTCAGCACCACAGAGGTGTGTCTCAACACTTCAAAGTAAAAGCACCTATGCACCTATGCAAGTAAACATGGGCTAGAACGCAGTGAATTATAACCGTAATAATTAATAAGTGTCCTGTGTGTGAATATCCACCACAATTTAGTATTTTATATGTCATATTTATGTCATTTAGTTGTTTATATGTCATATTTATGTCATTTAGTTGTTTATATATTTCATAATTATGTTATTTAGTTGTTTATATGTCATATTTATGTCATTTATATGTCGTATTTATGTCATTTATATGTCATATTTATGTCATTTATATGTCATATTTATGTCATTTAGTATTTTTATGTCATATTTATGTCATTTAGTTGTTTATATATCATATTTATGTCATTTATATGTCGTATTTATGTTATTTATATGTCATATTTATGTCATTCATTTGTCATATTTATGTAATTTAGTATTTTATATGTCATATTTATGTCATTTAGTTGTTTATATGTCAAATTTATGTCATTTAGTTGTTTATATATTTCATAATTATGTTATTTAGTTGTTTATATGTCATATTTATGTCATTTATATGTCGTATTTATGTTATTTATATGTCATATTTATGTCATTTAGTTGTTTATATGTCATATTTATGTCATTTAGTTGTTTATATTTCATATTTATGTCATTTATAAGTCATATTTATGTCATTTATATGTCATATTTATGTCATTTAGTATTTTACATGTCATATTTATGTCATTTAGTTGTTTATATGTCATATTTATGTCATTTAGTTGTTTATATTTCATATTTATGTCATTTATAAGTCATATTTATGTCATTTATATGTCATATTTATGTCATTTAGTATTTTATATGTCATATTTATGTCATTTAGTTGTTTATATGTCATATTTATGTCATTTAGTTGTTTATATATTTCATATTTATGTCATTTATAAGTCATATTTATGTCATTTATATGTCATATTTATGTCATTTAGTATTTTATATGTCATATTTATGTCATTTAGTTGTTTATATGTCATATTTATGTCATTTAGTTGTTTATATATTTCATAATTATGTTATTTAGTTGTTTATATGTCATATTTGTGTCATTTATATGTCGTATTTATGTTATTTATATGTCGTATTTATGTCATTTAGTTGTTTATATGTTATATTTATGTCATTTAGTTGTTTATATGTCATATTTATGTAATTTGTATGTCGTATTTATGTCATTGATATGTCATATTTATGTCATTTTGTTGTTTATATGTCATATTTATGTAATTTGTATGTCGTATTTATGTCATTTATAAGTCATATTTATGTCATTTATATGTCATATTTATGTAATTTAGTATTTTATATGTCATATTTATGTCATTTAGTTGTTTATATATTTCATAATTATGTTATTTAGTTGTTTATATGTCATATTTATGTCATTTATATGTCATATTTATGTCATTTATATGTCGTATTTATGTTATTTATATGTCATATTTATGTCATTTATATGTCATATTTATGTCATTTATATGTCGTATTTATGTTATTTATATGTCATATTTATGTCATTTAGTATTTTATATGTCATATTTATGTCATTTAGTTGTTTATATGTCATATTTATGTCATTTATAAGTCATATTTATGTCATTTAGTATTTTATATGTCATATTTATGTCATTTAGTTGTTTATATGTCATATTTATGTCATTTATATGTCATATTTATGTCATTTATAAGTCATATTTATGTCATTTATTTGTCATATTTATGTCATTTAGTTGTTTATATGTCATATTTATGTCATTTAGTTGTTTATATATTTCATAATTATGTTATTTAGTTGTATATATGTCATATTTATGTCATTTATATGTCATATTTATGTTATTTATATGTCATATTTATGTCATTTAGTTGTTTATATATTTCATAATTATGTTATTTAGTTGTATATATGTCATATTTATGTCATTTATATGTCATATTTATGTCATTTATATGTCGTATTTATGTTATTTATATGTCATATTTATGTCATTTATATGTCGTATTTATGTTATTTATATGTCATATTTATGTCATTTAGTTGTTTATATATTTCATAATTATGTTATTTAGTTGTATATATGTCATATTTATGTCATTTATATGTCATATTTATGTCATTTATATGTCGTATTTATGTTATTTATATGTCATATTTATGTCATTTATATGTCGTATTTATGTTATTTATATGTCATATTTATGTCATTTATATGTCATATTTATGTCATTTATATGTCATATTTATGTGATATTTCAGTCATCAACACATCATGTGTGTGTCATTCATATGTGGTATTTGCTTTGGGTCATGTGTGACGTTGAAGGAGTGACAGAAGAAGGATCTCAGCATGTTGTGTGTGTGTGTGTGTGTGTGTGTGTGTGTGTGTGTGTGTGTGTGTGTGTGTGTGTGTGTGTGTGTGTGTGTGTGTGTGTGTGTGTGTGTGTGTGTGTGTGTGTGCGCAGGCAAGCGTCCTCACCAGTGTCACATCTGCAGCAAGGCCTTCAAACACAAGCACCACCTGATCGAACACTCCCGCCTGCACTCGGGGGAGAAACCCTACCAGTGTGACAAGTGCGGCAAGCGCTTCTCCCACTCGGGCTCGTACTCGCAGCACATGAACCATCGCTACTCCTACTGCAAGAGGGAGGCGGAGGAGCGCCAGGCGGGCTCCCGGGCCGAGCCGCAGGAGCCGAGGGCGGGGCCTGATGGGAACCAGGAAGCTCCCAAGGAGGACCAGGTCCGGCTGGATTCCACGGGGGACGGCGATGAGGACAAAGTCTAAACGTTCATCCCTCACTTAAAGCAAGACCGGATAAGTCCGGGAGAGGAAGAGATGATACGGTATTATCTGCTCGCAGGTAACGCACGCAGGATTCTCACAGGAATGAGGCAAAAACACGAGCACGTCCCGCTCGATGTTGTCCATGTTTTCATGTGCGAGGATATTATTTCTCTCTTAGCTCAAGTCAGCTGATGCTTTTCCAGGCTTCTGATTGGCTCAAATGTGCAGAATGAAAGCTTTTTTTGCACCTCAAAGTGCTCCTTTCTGTTTTTGCACACTTTGTCGAAGGTTTGATTCCTGCCAGCGACCACACAAACCAAGACAAATAAAAATGACTGGTTGGTTAAAAAGACAAAAAAAAAAAAAGTATGTGAAATCCCGTCAAATGATCTCCTTTGTTGTTTTAGTGTGTCAAATGTGTGGCTAGTTTCCTCCTCATATTTATTGCACTTTGGAAGTCCCGCTTCTCTCGCCGCAGCCACCAAAATAAGAGTTTTTGCCTTTCAAACACAACTCAGCTTTTCTTTATTTTTATGGAGCTGATTGGCCTCCCCTCAAGTTTTCAGCCTCACTTTGACACCATTGATAAAAAAAAATAATAAAAAAAACCCTGAAACATTGAATATGAGAGAAGAAGATACTTTTTTTAATCGCTAAAAGGCACAAAGACGAAAATCAGTGCTACCATTTTTTTTTTTTTTTTTACAAAATCCTAATAAAGATGTGTTGTTTATTTCAACAAAATCTTCCCAGTGACTTATTTTCTTTATTTAAATTCACAAACAAAATAGCAACACTCCCTTAACTCCTTTTCTCTCTACTCTCAGCATACTTTCAAAATAAAATACTTTCGAAAATAAAATTGATGTATCAACTTTTTGAACTGATGCTAATCGTCGCTTTTGAAGAGTAAACTTTTATTTCGGCACGTTCAAAAGTCATTGACATAAAATGTATTTATTTTTTTGAATTGTATAAACCTTTATTTATAAATTGCAGCATTTCCAAACAGTTGAGAAATAATAATCAAAATAAGTACAAAAACAGTACAAAACAGCGCCAGAGTTTTGTAGACTCAATAAAGTAACTAAAATAGAATACAATATATATATATATATATATATATATATATATATATATATATATATATATATATATATATATATATATATATATATATATATATATATATATATATATATATATATATATATATATATATATATATATATATATATATATATATATATATATCCAAATTACAAAGCCATAGGCTCACATTATGATATTATATATATATTTTTATTTAATTTTTAAAATGTAATTTCATTTTTTTTAAATTTTATAAACCATTATTTATGAATTGCAACATTTACAAACAATTGAGCAATAATGATCTAAATAAGTACAAAAACAGTACAAATCCGTGCCAGGGGGTTGTAGACTCAATAAAGTAACTAAAATAGAAAGCAAAAAAATAAAAAAAATTATATATATAAATATATATATATATATATATATATATAAAAAAAATATATATATATATATATATATATATATATATATATATATATATATATATATATATATATATATATATATATATATATATATATATATATATATATATATATATATATATATATATATATATATATATAAATAAAACAAAAGTGCAAAGCCATAGGCTTTTATTTTTATTAATTTTTTAAAATGTAATTCAATTTTTTTGAATTTTATAAACCTTTATTTATAAATTGCAACATTTAATAACAATTGAGAAATAATTATCAAAATAAGTACACAAACATTACAAGTCAGCGCCAGGGGGTTGTAGACTCAACAAAGTTAAAGTAACTAAAATAGAATGCAATATATATATATATATATATATATATATATATATATATATATATATATATATATATATATATATATATATATATATATATATATATATATATATATATATATATATATATATATATATAACAAAGTGCAATATATATTATATACACCATTGTATATACACCCTTATTTATAAAGTTCAACATTTGAAATAAACACGAACAAGAGCAAATAAAACACGTACATAAACAGTACAACACAGTATATATATATTTTATTTTTATTTTATAAACCTTTATTTATAAACTGCAACATTTACAAACAATTGATCAACAATAATATTCCAAATAAGTACAAAAACAAACAATACAGTAGCGCCAGCATCTTCCTCGTGGTCGCGCGCGTAGTATTACGTCATGACGTGATGACGTCATGAGAGACGCGACCTGACGCCGGCGACATGCAAGAGCAGGTGAGTGTTGGAAAGAGTGTGTGTGCGGGGTGAGCGGGCAGGTGAGACCTCCGCAGGTGTGCTGGCAGTGATGACGTCACGCCGGGGAGGAAATGTTGTTCTGTGCTCTCTGCGACTTGGCGCTACACGCAGCTAATGGCTAACGTGGCTAACCGCTAATGCTAACAAGGTAAACAGAGGCTAACGCGGCTAGCTACAGATATATTAGTTAGGCGGATGGGATGAATGAATGAACAGGATGTGGATAAATAGCAACGTGGTTGGACGTTGGCGGTAAAGTGAGCCGCGTGGAAATGAGTCGAGAAACGAGCATGTTTTGATTTACTTTTCGTAAACACGCATTGGCTTGATAGGCACTTGGCCCCGACCAAGATGGCCGCCTCGTCGGCACGTGGCTAGCTAACCGCTAATATACTGCCGCCGAAGGAGCTAGCTGCTAGCAGTACCATAGACATGTTCTAAGGGTACGCAGCATGGAGCGCTACTGCCTACTGGCGCTGACGAGACGCGGGGCCGCCATCTTGGAGTGGTGATCCGCTCCACTCAGTGCAATTCATTTGGCAGGAGCAATGAACTGTCAGCGCATTTAATTCATCTTACCTCACTGAATACCACTGATTTTCACCCCCTTTTTTGTCATACGTGTAGCTATGATAAAGGACACATGTTTTATTATTCATAGTTTGCTTAACGATTAATTATTTTTTTTTTTTTTCATGAAGAAATACAATCATGTGTGCTTACGGGCTGTATCCCTGCAGACTGTATTGATCTACATTGATATATAACAGACCTGGGCATTGTACGGCCCGCGGGCCGCATCCGGCCCTTTGCGCATCCCTGTCCGGCCCGCGTGAGGCCAATCAAAAATTTCAAAATAAATTTCAAAAAGTATCTATGTCGAGTGTGCAATACAACGGTGCTGCTTTTGTTTTGAAAAGCGTTATTTGTATTACTTCCGTGTGGACGTATGCGCGTGTGCGATTGTGAGTGAATTGAACGGCGCAATAACAAATGACAAAATAAAGTTTAAAAAACATCTATGTCGTGCGCGCAATACAACTGTGCTGCTTTTATTTTGAAATGTGTTATTCATGCCATATGTCCGGGGGGAACCTGTGAGTGAAGGTGCACAGCGACAAGTGATGAGACGCTAAAAAAAGAAAAGTTGATGACGAATGGCGTGTTTTGGACTGGCAAGTATTTCTTTACATAAATTAATGGTAAAGCCGTGTGCTTAATTTGTGGTACACAGCTTGCTGTGTTTAAAGAATATAATTTTAATCGCCACTACACGAAGAAACACGAGGGAAAATACCGGAATGTGTCTGATGAAGCGTGCGCAAGGGAGGCTGATGCGTTGATGGTAAAACTGCAAACCCAACAAGGACTTTGTGCCATATTTCACACCCCCAGAGATGCAGCCGTCAGGACAAGTTTCGTCATTTCTCACAAAAGCGCCAGAAAAAGTAAGGCGTTTTCTGACGGAGAGTTTATTAAGGAGTGCTTATTGGACTCTGTTGCGCTGTATGCCCGGAGACAAGGACTGTTTTTCGCTAACTTTGGATGAGAGCTGTGATGTACGTGACACCGCCCAGCTGCTCTTCTTCTTACGTGGGATAACTGCAGACTTTCAAATCACGGAGTAGGTGGCAGCCATGCAGTCAATTAAAGAGACAACCACAGGTAATGACTTGTTCACATAGGTAAATGCGTGTTTGGACATGTTAGGACTGAAATGGGACAAGCTGGCAGGTGTGACAATCCAATCCAATCCACTTTATTTATATGGCACATTTAAACAACAAAATGTTTCCAAAGTGCTGCACAACAATATTAAAAACAATATTCAAATATTATCCTTAGCTCCACCAATGACTGAATAAAAAGAAAAAACAATTACATATAAAACCAATATAAAAAACAATATAAAATAAATATGATTAAAAACTATTTTTAACAACAGATGGTTGTCCAAATCTGATGGGGAAAAATGTTGGACAATGCAGGATAAAGTGACCATCAAAAGCAATCTGCTTTTGTATAAAGTTAAGTGAGGTTAAATTAAATTATTATTATTATTATTAATTATTATTATTATTATCATCATTATTATTTATCTTACGGTATATCAAAAATAATATTGAGCAAAATTTAATTGAAATATTGTCGTGTGGCCCTCCAGCAGTGCTCGGGTTGCTTATGCGGCCCCCGGTGAAAATTAATTGCCCACCCCTGATATATAATGTATAAAATGTGTTTTTCTATGTTGATTTAATTATTTATTATTTAATTTTTTTTTTTTTCTGGTACCAATTGGCCCGGTGGTTGGGGACCACTGCTTTATGGTCCCCGGGAGCCCTAAAGGGGAAAAAAACCCAAAATCCATATATTTTGTTATGATTTGTAAATGAAAACTATCAAAATGGCCCCTGCAGGCTTTAATTTTTCCGTGTGCGGCCCTCAGTGGAAAAAGTTTGGACACCCCTGCCTTGAATGATCATGTTTACAGTGATTGTTTTATATGTATTTTTGATGTATTTCGCTTTGGATAAAAGCGTCTGCCAGTCATACCAAAGACTATAAAAATGGGACCCATTACCTCCCTGCTTGGCAGTCAGCATCAAGGGTTGGAATTGGGGGTTAAATCACCAAAATGATTCCCGGGCGCGGCGCCACTGCTGCCCACTACTCCCCAAGGGGATGGGTCAAATGCAGAGGACAAATTTCACCACACCTAGTGTGTGTGTGTGACAATCATTGGTACTTTAACTTTAAATACTTCAACATAAACATATATAAACACCTGAAAGTATTTATATCAGCTAAAACCACCAATCTGTTTCACTGGTGTGGTGGATTGTCCGAAGCTTAAGCAGGCAACAAAAGTAGTTTAGTACAACAAATGTATTTACCCATTATCAGAAGTGCAGGTTGAATTGAGTTGTCCGTGCAAGCAGACACAATGTACTCCGGAGCAAACAAGACACACACAAGCCAAAATCTCTCTCGAGTCCCGGTCTTCTGCCATTTTTTATATGTCTCTTGTGCGTCACGGTTTTTATCTCGTGCGTCATGATTGTTTTTGAAACATCCTTGGACTCCCCAATCATACCCAAACAACCAAAACATTCTGTAGACAGGTTGGCACGACTTAATATTCACTTTTGTCCCACACCCGGGGACACAGAATAGAAGAGAAATCAAATGAGCATACATTCTTGACAGACATGAAATATAGGTCAAAGGTCAGAATTTCTACTACATACCCTCCTTCCAGGGTTCTAAAACCCTGGACCATACCAATTTCTGACGTAGACCACTAACTTAAATCTCTACCACGGATAGAGGCAAAAACCTCAATGTTTTTATACGAGGCAAAAATTCCGTCTATGACCCTCCTTCAGAGCGATCGCTGTTACCAGCCTGCAGTAAAACCATCTCACAGAATACAATTAGTGGCCTACCCTTAGATTTAGTAAAGGAATAACAAATACTTTGATCATGAACATAATTAGATGAATGTATATAGACTTATGACTGTAAGACATTTGCAAAAATATTTTTCCCGGCCTTTGCAATGAATGTAGTTACCAATATTGTTAATTACCAATTGATTTTGAACACAAAACTGAATTTCGTATGAGTCCATGTTCGATTAGTGCTCGTGTAGATGCTCGGTGGTGCCTCAGGCTGGTGGCCTGCCGACACCTCGTTGGGCTTTTGGCTGCCTTGGTGAAGAAAGAGATCCACTCAAACAGTCTGTCTCTGTCTCTTCTTGGGGTGTGGTTCAGTCCATTGGGCTGACTGTTTAATGGCATGTGCGCGCTGGCCGCTTTGGGGAAAATTGAGGTAGAGTTGGAGCTGTGGGGGCTTTGGGGAAGGCTGGGGCAGAGTATGGGGCGTGGGGCTTTGGTCCAGGCCCTCGGCTTGCTTCCAGGCCTCCTCGCTGCTTCGGCACTCCCGACACCTCTTTCCACAGCTGCTGGAGTCCCGACGGACACATTGGCTGGCAACCTTAGTCGTTTTCATCATCGCTGGCAAGGTGTTGTCTCTCCTCTCGGTTCCTTCCAGTCAGGTATCGGGTGTTGGTCCTGGATTGGCTTTGACCGTGCCCCTCTTAGCGAGTGCAAGGGAATCTGGAGTGGCTGCTTTCATCCTCAAATCTGCACAGAGGAACTGGCACACAGATTCTACATTTTGCAAACATACCATTTAGGTCTCATGGTCTTTCCGCCTTCCTAGGAATCTGCTGGTCCTGAGAAGTGCTGATCTGTATGCAGTTCATTGAGTGAAAAATTCAAAGGCCGTAAAAACAGTTTTATTCAGGGACATTCGAATGATCATTAACGCTAATGGCAATCATGTCAATCAAATTCATTTTGGTCTGTGCGCAGATTTTAGCCAATTTGTTTTGATTTTCTGGTTCCTCCTTTCAACCTTACCTTGTGACTGAAGATGATAACCTGTTTTCTTAAAATGGGTGCCGTTGTTTGACCTAATCTTTTCGGGGAAAACCTTTATTAGATTGATCATATCGATTTAATAAAACCTCAACACGCTCAAACTTGACCCTACATAAACTCACCTCCCCCCTCTGTCCCTGAAACAGGGACAGTGTTAGTCGTAGTAATAGTAGTAGTAGTAGTAGTAGTAGTATTAGTAGTTTCAGAAACATCCAAGAAAAAGAAAAGGCAGCTGATAGTCAAGTGCAGCAAGAACAGAGGCGGAGGACAGGTCATGTTGGAGGTCACTGTTCGCTTTTGCAATAGTACTTTGATATTTTACAACACCTAGTGAATTATTGTGGCCTCAATAATTCACTAAATAGTCGTATTTAATTTAGTCTATCTATGATGGGACAATGAACAGAAACATTAAGTTCAGAAACAGATATGTTCTGTACCAGATTATATCTAAATAGCTACTTTCCATCTGCAGTCCCTGGCTACCTAAATTAAAGGGATCCAAAAATCAAGCAATACATTTATGACACTAATTTACCATAATTAATAATATATATACATTCATAATAATTAATAATCAACAAATAATCATACTATAGCATGTAATCAATTTTAAGAAAAGTCCTAAAATGCCCCTTCATGGACATATTCTTAATATACAATACAACCACACCTTATTTACATCATCACACAAAGATAATACATGCTCTTGTTCACATCTGTCATCATTCGTAAAAACAACTAAGATTTTAACAGCCATACCTCACAATTTACAACAAAAAAATGCTCTCATGGATAAATATAATACACATTAAGTTGATGTGTCAACATAATGCCCCTCTTAGTGACCGTGTGAGCAGCCTTGATTGCTCCAAAGCCACTTTTTAACTTCAAATTTTCTATTACTTTTGTTATAACGGGGAGAAGGCTAATTGTACTTATTGATGTCTTGTTTATTTCCTGCTTTATGGATTTAATTATAGTAGCAGTTTCTCCACGTGGTAGGGAAAGTGTTTTCCGTTATTGATTTATTTATCTATTGTTGTTATACGAGCAATAATACAATCCTTATACGTTTTGAGGAAGATAGTGTCCAACCCGTATATATATATCTCTAGATCGTGAGTCTGATAATGCAGCGAAGATTTTGTTTAACTTTGTTTCATTTGTTAATTCTAAAATTAGTCCATCCTGAATAAATGACAATTATTTGCACTGATTTTGAGGGACTTTTTATTCAGGGTTTGTACAGACTAGATGAAATGTTCATTAAAATTATTACTTATGTCCAGACTGTCTGCGATAGTAGCGCCATTTAATATCAATTAAATTTGATTGATATTTAATGTTATAGTGTTGTCTCTTGTTTGCTCTCTTCCCGTAAGTTTGTACATGATTTTCCATAACTGTTCTAATGTTCCCTTTTTCAGCTTTGATTAATTCTAAGTGAAAGTCAGCCTTAGACTTCCGCATAAACATTGTAACTTTGTTCCTCAAAACTTTTAAAATCATACGATCTGTATTTAGACCTGTTATAATTCCTCTTATGAGAGCTGAGTCCCGATGTCTTATTAGAATCCAAATTGTTTTATTAATCCAATTGTATTTTTATTTTAGCACTCTTCTTTCTGGTTTTGTATTTGTGTATTTACAGATGTTCTCTTTGATTTTTGTCATCCAATTGTAATTCTAGTAGGGCTGCTTATCATTTGTATCATGTAGAAGCCGTTTATAATATCCTTATGTTTCTTTCTACGTGTTTTATTTAACCAGTCCAGATTAACGTCCCCCATGACGTCACTTCTTTCATACTATGCTGTTTGAGGATGTCTGAAAATGAATCGAGAAAAATGTATTTAGCTGTGGTCGGTCGGTATACTACAATTACCTTCAAATACATTTCTGAGGAAAATGTGATTTTAATTTCAACATACTCAAATTGATCTACTTTTAATGTTTTCCCTTTCATAAATCATATTTCCTCCCCCCTTTGTCACTCAATCTGTTTTTTCTGTAATCTTGTACCCCGGGACATTAATTAGAACAAAAGGTGTTGTGTGTTTAAACCATGTTTCCGATAGACAAGGTAACCCAGATTAGAGTCTGACAGTAACTGCTGTATTTGTTCAGTATGTTTCTCGTTGTAGAAAGTTTAATGATGCGGACACGTTTGTTACTGAATACTTTCTACAGACTTCTGTCTGTCTGCGACTTTGTATATGTAATAAGCAACTATAAATATTTGATATGCTTAATTTTGTTATTTTAGCTCAGCTGTTGTGTAGCTGCTAGCTCCTTGTAGCCTACAGCAGGAGTGTCCAAATTGCAGCCAATAGCTATGTTTTTAACAGACAACCGAAATAATTGAAAATGTGGTATTTGCGTATCGGTCCAATCAGCGGCAGCTATGCCCTGTTTTAATCACTCGACCTAAATCTTTGGTTTCGTAGGCAGGACAGAGGACAAGGGAACAATGTGGGACAGCAATTGTCCATCCTATACCATGCTAATTGTTGTAAGGATAGTTCACATGAGCGGCCATACCTTGAGTCCCACCATATATAAGAGTCAAAAGGCTCCTATTATGAGTCGTCTAATTGGTGATCATTCACTTTGGCGGTTTGGGTGGCAGGGCACACGGACGCACCTCAGTCAGCCAGTGCTTTCACAGTTGGAGCAGTCCCCGTCCTCCATTCGTTCCTGGGATGCGTCCCCAGTAGTTGTCAGCTGATGTCGTGCTGTCAGGCAACATCAGGAAGTTCCTTCTGTGCGGTATTGAATTGTCAGGGCACAGTTTGTAAGCAGGTCATTACAAGGTGTGTGCAGGTTGACCACAAAGGAATGCTTCAAAGATTGTGTTGAACATTGTCCGTTGACACTTATGTCCAGCAGGGGTCTGTTTGTATCCCGCTGTTCGTCCTGCTGTGGCACCTGTATTTTCTGTGAGCATGTTCTGGCTACAACTTTGGAGCTTGTCTTGTTCAGTCCCCCGGCTGCATAACAGTTTCCACCCCAGCTTGACCTAGGACAACCGCGACTACCACCCAAGTCCGTCTGTATGGTTTTACGTTTTGTTGAGGTTTTTTCCCTCCAGAATTTGGAACTCAAAACATGCACACCCATCGTTTTCATATCCTCTCGGTTAGTTCAATTTTGCATATCACGTTTTAAAATCACGGTCTTAACTATCCCATTAAATGTTAATCAATAACCCTAATTCAAAGATTATACGTACTACTTCATGTGTATTTAAGTACCCTTTTAATTCACTTAAAGATTATAAGTTAATTTAAACTATCATTTGTCTATCAGTAGGTTCGAGCAAGCTGTCATGCTTGCACTCTGACCTCCCGCTGTGCGTGATATTCTCCAAAACAAAAGTTTTTATTCACGTTTCTCCTTGTCTTTCAGCTAAATCTTTTAATCTTTTAACTTTTAACGTCCGCACTGTGTTTATTTTTATTGTCTGCATTTTAATTTTGCTTTTATTTTCTTTCATTCCACTTTGTTGTCTGTGAAGCACTTTGAGTCTGCCCTGTGCATGAAAAGCGCCACACAAACAAAGCTGCCCCGCCTTGCCTTGCCTTTCTCCGTCTGGTTATCCAACTTAGTCATAACAAACACACAAGGCCATGCTCTAAGTGACAGGCCCAATCACACTTCTCCTCTTTTTAACACTTTACATATCGGCTCTTATTCTAATTATTAATGTAGGCTGTTATTTGTAATTATTATTCAACACTATTCACAGCAAACAGTTGTAAAGTTATAGTTATTCGCATTATACTCTCAAAATCTATAGCTAACTGAAAGCTGTTGAGATTTGGTTTGCCTCCTTCATTTATTCTGTTATGCCATTATCTTCTTTTAGCTCACACCCAGAAGTATGGTGTACTGCAATGTCTAAATAAAAATAAATTACTCCAAATTAAAATGTCAGACTACACTTTAAAGTTACCCGACTTAAACTTACTTTTATTAAATTAATTTCCAAACTCACCTCCACCACAGCAGACATCTTCCTCAATCCTATCCCAATACCCCCATAAATTAGAAAGGTGTTTCACAATAGTGGTTAAGTAGTTGTTTTGAGTAATAGATCTCAATATGGGGAAATTAATAAGACTAAATTTGCCCTAGTGTGTGAATGTTGTATGTCTATTTATCTGTGTTGGCCCTGTGATGAGGTGGCGACCTGTCCAGGGTGCAAAGTCAAATTGTGAAACAAAAATTAAAGTTAAATCAAGTGGAAATTGACAGAGTATATGAACTACATTCTTGAGAATAGTAATTGATCATTAATATGTTGGAAGCCGCATATTGAACATATTAAAGAAAAATATCAAAATCCATTGCCATTCGGTATAAAGTAAAACACATGCTGAATAAGAAATGTCTGCATATGTTATGTCATTTATTTATTTTTTTCCATATGTAGTATTGTTTTGAAGTTTGGGGGAATGTTTATAGAAAAAATATAGACCCAATACTTAACCTTAAAAGGATCATTTCAATAATACACAAAACATGCTACTATGATCATACCAATCCATTTTTTATAAGTTATAATGTGTTAAATGTTCAGATAATTTAATTTTAAAACAATGGCAATTATGATTCGAGTAAAGAACAACAGCCTTCCTGTTTGTATTCTTAGCTTATTTACATTATGAGGAGAAACCTATCATTTACGAGGGATATTGATTTTTGAAATAGGTCAAGTAAAATAAAAATACAAATACAAATGTATTTCAGTTTTAGGAGTTAAATGATGGACCATCCTCAGTGATGAGCTGAACACATGTAGTTTTTTGTTATGGTTTAAGAGACCCTTGAAAAGTAAGGTTTTTTTGAACATTATGAAATATAGTAACAAATACTTTCATCTTTTAACGTTGATGTTCCAGGTAATTTAATGTTCAGTGAATGTATAGGATAGGCCAATATAACCTTTGGCTTCCGCCTATTCCTTTTTCGGTCATTCTTTTCATTTTCTTTTCTTTCTGTGTGTAAATGTGTATGATTGTTAATATGTCTAATCTGTACTGTTAAACTGCTCACACAAAATGGTTGAAGGTTGATTATAATACCAAAATAAACTTATTTCCTCTATTCATTCATTATAGTTTTATTCCATTTTGCATGTAATTATTCTTATTGATTTCTTCCCATTTCACTCAAACAACTAAACAAAAAAATAAACAAACTTGCAGCTAACCACAATCAACAGCATACCATTTACGAATACCTTCATTTGTCACTTTCTCATCTTTTCTTCACTTTCGTTTTCCTTTACAAACACCATCCTGTATCCATCTCTTCCTTGCACTTCACACAATGTTTCTATTTTCTGTTGTCCTAGAAACCATTCACGTAACGTAAGGTTATAAACATCCTTTTCCCAAATTTTCTCAAACCATCCTCTTCACCCTCAATCTTCCTTCACCTGCTCTCTCTTCCTCTCTCTCTCACTCTCTCTCCTTCTCTCACAATACAAACACAATAATCCAAAATAATCAGTCTTATAAAATAATTTTAGCTTTAGATATGATTTAGGGCAGTGGTTTTCAACCTTTTTTCTCAGTAAAATAAAGAAATCAAATACAGCATAATGTCATCAATTTCTGATTTATTAAATTGTATAACAGTGCACCATATTGCTCATTTGTTGTGGTCTTACTTGACTTATTTGGACAACAACAAAAAAATATAAGAATAACTAAAACGTTTTAAAAATTAAACAAGTGATTAAATTATGATAAAGATTTGTATACATATAATCAATCATCAACCTTCTATGTATATTGTAATAGTGATCCATCTGGACTCGTGAACTTAATTCCAAATATTTATTTTGTTGAAGTGTTATTCTATAAATATATTTATAAGGGATTTTTGAATGGTTGCTATTTTTAGAATATTTAAAAATCTTACGTACCCCTTGGCATACCTTCAAGTACCCCCTTTTTGTCCGGGCGGAAACACCATACCCTCCTTTGAGAACTACTGATTTAGACTATAAGAATCCTTTGTCCCATACGCCATTAAACTGTACAACTCCTCTCTGGGGTCTAGGATGACAGGGAATGCAAAACAATACTTTTTTATAACATGGTCGCTAATGACTAGTTTCTCTTATTTTACTGTTCTATTTTTATTCTCATTGTGAAATGTTTTTCTATTTTGTTTCCATTTATACCCTTATTAGTTACTGTTTACTTTTTACTTCTTCTTCCTGAGGGAACTCTCCTGAAGGAAACAATAACGTGCTATCCATCTATCTATCTATTGTTAACCCGAGCACAATTCATGACGTCTCGTCCTTGTAACACTGGACAGATTTCTTATCTTGCAGACATTTATTTCCATTTAGTTTTATTCTCTACATGTAATTCTACATGCACCTTCATTTATCCCTTTGAAATTTGCTTTCTTTTGTTATTTATTTCAATTATTGTTTTGCTGTTAGCTTACGTTCTCATTCTTTGTCTGTCTTCTGATTGGAATTTGTTTAACGTTTCTCTACGTTTTGTTTTGACTATGGTGCTGAGTCTGGCGTCTCTTATCTGTACTTCTTCAAACTCCATGTAGCACAGATGTTTTTAGATGTTTTAGAATATAAATTTAAATTTTACTTCATCGTGATTATTCTTGAAATAATTAAAATGTCAAATATAATTAAATAATCAATTTACCTTTATTAAATTTAATTTTATTGAATTTACTTATTTAACTTTATTTAATGTGTTTGCTATATCATTATTAATTCAAAGCTACAGTGTGTTCCAACCTATGATGTGCGTGTGTGTGTGTGTTTGTGTGTTTGTCTCAACTTCCACACAGGAACTGGATGGATCAGATAAGCAACAAGGCTGTTCAATACAGTATATTACACACATAATTAATGACTAATGAATTTAACAATGCGTCAATGTCCCCGTCCAAATGTAGGTATTGATATTTAAATGTTTATTTATTCATATATAGTATATTTTACTTTTCCTATTACCAAAACCAACCTGTCAGCACTCTCCTCAGACTGAGTACAGCTGTCCACTATATATATATATATATATATTTTTTTTAAACCTAGCTCAATGCTAATCTAATCCAATGCTATCCTGTACATATGCTAACCTAGCTCAATGCTATGCTAACAGTGTCACACCTCTTCGGCCCACGTCTCGTGCAGCTGTCACTTACACAGCCTCGTCACAATGACACACTCTTATCTCAAAATGTCTCCCAGCTGAGCCTTCTTTTTCTTTTATATGCGTCATACACGCACACAGACAATTCGCCAGAGAGCGAGAGCCTCAGAGGGGCCTTTTTCCGTACTCAAAATCTCTGTGCCTTCTTACAACTATAATATCGCACAGTCTCAATCACCAGCACAGTTAAAAACAAATTCAAATGACTGGAATTCGCTCGCAGCGCCAAAGGGGGGGGAGTACTGGGCTTCCCTGCTTAGGCTGCTGCCCCCGCAATCCAACCTCCGAGAGCGGAATAAGATAATTAAATGGATAGATCATTCACTCATATGTTTTCTGTACATAAACTTTGTCTACTTTCTCACAAGCACACACATTTTGGACAATTTCCCAGCTTTTGCAGATCAGCGGGGGTGCGAAAAAAGCGTGAGGGAACTCTCACAAAAGCGTGAGGGAGGGAGGTGAGGAGGAGGGGGGTATGCTTGCCTTTCAGAATAGGGGAATAACACAGATAAAACCTGTGCTACACAAAAGTTATTAAATTACGCATATATCTAAATGTACCAACATAAACTGACTCACTCAATACACACACATTTCAGTATTCATCATTATACACACACAATAATAAATTACAATACCACCCCAAGGTCCGGACAATTATAAACAACTAATGCACTCGTGCTTTTGTGGGATCGGCCGTCTCATTAACACAAAACCAGGTCCCGTCATTACTCATACAACGGCGATTAACCCATTCAGCGGAGCAACACCTGCGCTTCCTCCCTGACCAACACGGAAAAACCTGGCCTAACGCCCAGTAGGATCACTAGGAATCACCCAACAATCCTACAGACTCGTGTCTGGTCAGTCCATATAGTTTCACCAAGTTTCACCAAAGCTCTACCATATGCAGCCCGATCTCTACCTGTCTATTTGCAGCAAATTTCCAAATTCGTCGTGACAACTATCCGCTCAGTTGATCTCCTTTACCGGAGTCGATGAACAGTCACTTATAAGAGGCTTTTCCCACCGCTGCAGTTTCCACATAGACAGATATGTCGCACCTTCATAGACGTCATCAATTTATATGGGCCAAATGTCACACCAGTTAGCAAATCTTGCCTATAATTTAGCTGTATCCAACTCTGACTAATCTGATGCACTTGCAGAAAGAAGCCTCCTTTTCCGACAACGAAAAAGGAGGAAGAGGTTAAGAAATGTATTCGTCTCACATCGTCTATGCTCAAACACTCCAAACCACCAAAATTCTATTAACAATCCCCTTATAGCTAAAAACAAGAAATCACAAGTTTTCAACAAACACACAGACAAATGATCACATACAAAACAACTCAATCCAACCATAATTTACCCCATTCCAGGTTGTTTTTGGAGAACCTGACTAAACCTATCTTTTATCAAAAACAGGTTCAGCAATTAGTCTTATCGATCCGGCTCTCTCCAGGCAGAAAATGTTTACACAATAAGCAAACTGCTTACCTTGTGATGCGCGCGTGCAACACATTGTCTGCCTGACAGAGAGAGCGGGAGCGGCTGTCGACCTGTAGCTTCTGGGCCATCCTGTTCGTGACGCCAATTTGTGAGGTGGATTGTCCGAGGCTTAAACAGGCAACAAAAGTAGTTTAGTACAACAAATTTATTTACCCATTATCAAAAGTGCAGGTTGAATTGAGTTGTCCGTGCAAGCAGACACAATGTACTCCGGAGCAAACAAGACACACACAAGCCAAAATCACTCTCGAGTCCCGGTCTTCTGCCATTTTTTATATGTCTCTTGTGCGTCACTGTTTTTATCTCGTGCGTCATGATTGTTTTTGCAACATCCTTGGACTCCCCAATCATACCCAAACAACCAAAACATTCTGTAGACAGGTTGGCACGACTTAATATTCACTTTTGTCCGGGGACACAGAATAGAAGAGAAATCAAATGAGCATACATTCTTGACAGACATGAAATATAGGTCAAAGGTCAGAAATTCTACTACAAAATCACAACAACAAAAAAATCACAATTTCTTTTAATACAGTGTTGATCTGGAAAGGTTTGCCTCTGCATTTTGATGGTGTGGCACCGAACGGAGATGTTGACATGCGGAGTAAGCACCCTGCATTGTCTTGCTAGTGTGTGTGTGACAATCATTGGTACTTTAACTTTAACAGGTGACTTTTCAAATGATGCTACATATTAGCAGTAATGCTACTTTTTATAGCAACGCTTTTGCTCCACACTTGACAAATTACGGTTGTCTGTTCAACATCTTCCCGCTTGAAGCCAAACCACCGCCAGACGATGGACCCCCTGCTGTTTTTTGGGGGAATTAATTCTTCCTTCATTTGTTACCAGATTCGCACCTTCTCTCTCTCGTATTACCACTAGCATCACAGCTAACGTTAGCCATGCTGCTACCTCTCATGCGAGGACGTATACTTATGTGACGTATGTAAGAAGGTGCGCTTGTTTTATGTCTCTGTGAGAAGGAGAGACAAGAAAGAGTGAGAAGAGCATGTAGTGTAATGCCTGCAGCTAAAAGCAACTGTGTGAGAACGTATACTCCAATATCACCATATAGTCATTTTCTATATCGCACAGAGACAAACCCGTCATATATCGCGCATATCGATTAATCGCCCAGCCCTAATACACAGTATATTTTGTTCTTAAAATAATTCAATAAAATAATATTTTTTTAAATACTAAATATTGGTATAAAATGTGTGTAAACAGGATATTTTCTTCTTAAATTAATTCAATAAAGTAATGTTTTTTAAAATACTAAATATTGGTATAAAATGTGTATAAACAGTATATTTTGTTCTTAAATTAATTCAATAAAATAATGTTTTTTAAAATACTAAATATTGGTATAAATGTGTATAAACAGTATATTTTGTTCTTAAATTAATTCAATAAAATAATGTTTTTTAAAATACTAAATATTGGTATAAAATGTGTATAAACAGTATATTTTGTTCTTAAATTAATTCAATAAAATAATGTTTTTTAAAATACTAAATATTGGTATAAAATGTGTATAAACAGTATATTTTGTTCTTAAATTAATTCAATAAAATAATGTTTTTTAAAATACTAAATATTGGTATAAAATGTTTATAAACAGTATATTTTGTTCTTAAATTAATTCAATAAAATAATGTTTTTTAAAATACTAAATATTGGTATAAAATGTTTATAAACAGTATATTTTGTTGTTAAATTAATTCAATAAAATAATGTTTTTTTAAATACTAAATATTGGTATAAAATGTGTATAAACAGGATATTTTCTTCTTAAATTAATTCAGTAAAGTAATGTTTTTTAAAATACTAAATATTGGTATAAAATGTGTATAAACAGTATATTTTGTTCTTAAATTAATTCAATTAAAATAATGTTTTTTAAAATACTAAATATTGGTATAAAATGTGTATAAACAGTATATTTTGTTCTTAAATTAATTCAATAAAATAATGTTTTTTAAAATACTAAATATTGGTATAAAATGTGTATAAACAGTATATTTTGTTCTTAAATTAATTCAATAAAATATTGTTTTTTAAAATACTAAATATTGGTATAAAATGTGTATAAACAGTATATTTTTTTCTTAAATTAATTAAATAAAATAATGTTTTTTAAAATACTAAATATTGGTATAAAATGTGTATAAACAGTATATTTTGTTCTGAAATTAATTCAATAAAATAATGTTTTTTAAAATTCTAAATATTGGTATAAAATGTGTATAAACAGTATATTTTGTTCTTAAATTAATTCAATAAAATAATGTTTTTTAAAATACTAAATATTGGTATAAAATGTGTATAAACAGTATATTTTGTTCTTAAATTAATTCAATAAAATAATGTTTTTTAAAATACTAAATATTGGTATAAAATGTTTATAAACAGTATATTTTGTTCTTAAATTAATTCAATAAAATAATGTTTTTTAAAATACTAAATATTGGTATAAAATGTGTATAAACAGGATATTTTCTTCTTAAATTAATTCAGTAAAGTAATGTTTTTTAAAATACTAAATATTGGTATAAAATGTGTTCAAACAGTATATTTTGTTCTTAAATTAATTCAATAAAATAATGTTTTTTAAAATACTAAATATTGGTATAAAATGTGTATAAACAGTATATTTTGTTCTTAAATTAATTCAATAAAATAATGTTTTTTAAAATACTAAATATTGGTATAAAATGTGTATAAACAGGATATTTTCTTCTTAAATTAATTCAGTAAAGTAATGTTTTTTAAAATACTAAATATTGGTATAAAATGTGTATGAACAGTATATTTTGTTCTTAAATTAATTCAATTAAAATAATGTTTTTTAAAATACTAAATATTGGTATAAAATGTGTATAAACAGTATATTTTGTTCTTAAATTAATTCAATAAAATAATATTACTTTAAATACTAAATATTAGTATAAAATGTGTATAAACAATATATTTTAGTCTTAAATTAATTCAATAAAATAATATTACTTTAAATACTAAATATTAGTATAAAATGTGTATAAACAGTATATTTTGTTCTTAAATTAATTCAATAAAATAATATACCTTTAAATACTAAATATTGGTATAAAATGTGTATATATTGTATCTGCTGATGTAGTTCTGTAGTTGCCAAATATGGGTGTTTACAATCGGTGCATCTGGAGGTGAAATAAGTGGAAAGGGTACAAAAAAAGAAGACATTCTAAAACATTCAAATGTCATTTAGTTGCCGTGGTTGCGTGCTGTCCCTAATGATGTGGCCAGGTGCAGAGGTCGTAAGTAACAACGCTCGTGAAGGAGGCGACGTGACGTTATCTTGAGAGTCCCCCTCCCCTCCCAGTCGGGCCTGATGTTGGCGTGGAGGTCAGGCGGCGCTTATTTGGCAGACAATGGGCAGCATTTGGCAGATAGTCCAAGTCATTTATGTGCAGATACCAGGACCTGATGTCCGTGTGGACCAGGAAATGACTTGGTATTGTGTGGCTAATGGAGTCATTGTGTGCAAGGTCACGTGCTCCTCCGGCGTCCTGCTGCTGGAGGCCTTCTACGGGGGTTCTCACCGCCAGCTGACGGACCTGCTGAGCGCCCAGCTGGACTCCTGTTGCGTCTTCACGCTGCCCGCCAAGAAGTGGCACTGGAGGGCCCGGACCTCGGCGCTCTACTTCAGCCAGAGTGTCCCGCCCTGCCCCGCCTACAGGTGAGCCCACAGCGAGACCCCCACCCCGCGCCCCCGGATCTGTGTGACCCGCGTGGCTCCTCCCGCAGGGTCCTGTTCTGCAGTTCGGTTCTGAACCTGTGCGAGCTGGTGGCTCTGAGGCCTGACCTGGCCCGCCTCAAAAAGGTTCTGTACTTCCACGAGAACCAGCTGGCGTATCCGGTCCGCAAAGACCAGGACCGGGACTTCCAGTACGGCTACAACCAGGTTCTGTCATGGTAAGACTTCACTTCCTGTGGTCCCAATGCCAGGGCGTGCTGACGTGTGCCCTCGCTCCGCCTGGCAGCCTGGTGGCGGACGTGGTGGTCTTCAACTCCGCCTACAACATGGACTCCTTCCTGTCCGCCATCCCCTCCTTCCTCAGGAAGATGCCGGACCACCGGCCCAAAGGTTTGGCCCAGCTGATCCGGCCCAAATGCCAGGTGCTTCACTTCCCGCTCCACTTGGCCGACGTCAGCGGGTTAGTCTCAGTAGGCCCCGCCCCCTTTTGCTAGTCAACATGTGGCGTCCTCAATGGTCACTTTGATCTTTAATCAAAGAAGATCAACTTTAATCATCAAAACATCTGCTGAGCACCTTCATCCTCTAATCCTGCACCTCATCCTCATCACACACACACACACACACACACACATGCACTCACACACACACACTCGCACACACACTCCATCCTTATCCGTGTGTGTGTGTAAATGGTCAGTCCTGCTGGACAAGGTATTGCAGTAAAGTCCTGGCACCCACACACATACAAACCTGTTTCCATATGAGTTGGGAAATGGTGTTAGATGTAAATATAAACGGAATACAATGATTTGCAAATCTTTTTCAAGCCATATTCAGTTGAATATGCTACAAAGACAACATATTTGATGTTCAAACTCATAAACTTTATTTTTTTTTGCAAATAATTAACTTGAAAAAAGGCAAATTCATGTTACACAGCCATTGTTTACTGGCACTAAACCTGCAGAAAACAGTTCTTCTCAAGTTAGTTCTGCTCCTTATTTTCCACGTCATTAAGAATGTCAATAATTATCCATATCGACCGATATAACAATAATATTTAAATAATTACTGCATACCAAAAAAATCCTTTCCATAGTTAAATAAGAAAAACAGGGCAAATTCATGTTACACAGCCGTTATTTCCTGCCACTAAACCTGCAGAAAACAGTTCTTCTCAAGTTAGTTCTGCTCCTTATTTTCCATGTCATTAAGAATGTCAATAATTATCCATATCAACCGATATAACAATATTTAAATAATTACTGCATACCAAAAAATCCTTTCCATAGTTAAATAAAAATAACATGGCAAATTCATGTTACACAGCCGTTATTTCCTGCCACTAAACCTGCAGAAAACAGTTCTTCTCAAGTTAGTTCTGCTCCTTGTTTTCCATACGTCATTAAAAATGTCAATAATTATCTATATATACCGATTTAACAATAATATTTAAACAATTACTGCATAAAAACAATTCCCTTCCATAGTTAAATAAGAATAACATGGCAAATTCATGTTACACAGCCGTTATTTCCTGCCACTAAAAGGTTGAAGGTCAAAGCTGCTTTCTTCCCCTCCCAGGCTGCTGCCCAGACACAAAGTCCTACGTGGAGCCCCCCTGCTGCCTCACGCCCATGACACGGTCGCAGCACACACCTCAGAGAGGTACACAAGCATGAAAGGAATCTGTCCTCCATCTTGACTTTCTATCTGACCTTGACAGGGCTGCGCCACCTCCTCAGCAGTCCGCTCCGGAGAGCCTAGAAGGTTCTCCTGTTGGGCCGCTGCACATCGTCTGGCCTCACAGGTGGTGAGTTAACATTGATTATGATCATTACTGTAATATTAGGACAATATCATGGCTAGAATCATTATTATTATTATTATAGATCATCACCATAATGAAAACAATTATTACATCTTTAAACATTTGTGTCAATAAATGATTTAATGGCAAAATATATTTTTCATATTCATTTTTCACATATTTAATTAATTATTGTACTATTTAATCTTTTTTATGATTTAATCAAATATTTGTTTTAGTTAATTATTTCATTATTTCATTATTTTACAATGTAATTGTCAGTCAAAATGTTACAATTGTACGTAAAGACGTCTAAAGGCTAATATTTGTGTAAAAGTGTCTTCAGTGTGTAAAAAGGTGTCAAAATGTTACAAGCTAGCGCTAGCTGTGTATGTGAACACGTTTAAAGGCTAATATTTATATAAAAGTGTCAACAGTGTTAAAATGTTACAAGCTAACGCTAGCTGTGTATGTAAACACGTTTAAAGGCTAATATTTATGTAAAAGTGTCAACAGTGTCAAAATGTTACAAGCTAACACTAGCTGTGTATGTAAACACGTTTAAAGGCTAATATTTGGTACTTTAATCTTTAATCTTTAAATATTTATGTAAAAATGTCTTCAGAGTGTAAAAAGGTGTCAAAATGTTACAAGCTAACGCTAGCTGTGTATGTAAACACGTTTAAAGGCTAATATTTATGTAAAAGTGTCTTCAGAGTGTAAAAAGATGTCAACAGTGTCAAAATGCTACAAGCTAATGCTAGCTGTGTATGTAAACACGTTTAAAGGCTAATATTTATGTAAAAGTGTCAACAGTGTTAAAATGTTACAAGCTAACGCTAACTGTGTATGTAAACACGTTTAAAGGCTATTATTTAAGTAAAAGTGTCTTCAGAGTGTAAAAAGATGTCAACAGTGTCAAAATGCTACAAGCTAACGCTAGCTGTGTATGTAAACACGTTGAAAGGCTAATATTTATGTAAAAGTGTCAACACTGTTAAAATGTTACAAGCTAACGCTAGCTGTGTATGTAAACGCGTTTAAAGGCTAATATTTATGTAAAAGTGTCAACAGTGTCAAAATGTTACAAGCTAACGCTAGCTGTGTGTATAAACAGGTTTAAAGGCTAATATTTATGTAAAAGTGTCAACAGTGTCAAAATGTTACAAGCTAACGCCAGCTGTGTATGTAAACACGTTTAAAGGCTAATATTTGTGTAAAAGTGTCAACAGTGTTAAAATGTTACAAGCTAACGCTAGCTGTGTGTGTAAACACGTTTAAAGGCTAATATTTATGTAAAAGTGTCAACAGTGTCAAAATGTTACAAGCTAACACTAGCTGTGTATGTAAACACGTTTAAAGGCTAATATTTATGTAAAAGTGTCAACAGTGTCAAAATGTTACAAGCTAACGCTAGCTGTGTATGTAAACACGTTTAAAGGCTAATATTTATGTAAAAGTGTCAACAGTGTCAAAATGTTACAAGCTAATGCTAGCTGTGTGTGTAAACACATTTAAAGGCTAATATTTGTGTAAAAGTGTCTTCAGAGTGTAAAAAGTAGAGATGTCCGATAATATTGGCCTGCCGATATTATCGGACGATAAATGCTTTAAAATATAATATCGGAAATTATCGGTATCGTTTTTTTTTATTATCGGTATCAATAGTTTTTTTTTTTTTTTTTTTTCTTTCTTTCATCAAATCCACATAAAAAACACAAGATACACTTACAATTAGTGCACCAACCCAAAAAACCTCCCTCCCCCATTTACACTCATTCACACAAAAGGGTTGTTTCTTTCTGTTATTAATATTCTGCTTCCTACATTATATATCAATATATATCAATACAGTCTGCAAGGGATACAGTCCGTAAGCACACATGATTGTGCGTGCTGCTGCTCCACTAATAGTACTAAGAATATCCTGAGGATGTGGAGGAACACTGGAAGGCTCTTAAGACCACGCTACTTGAAACCAGCAAGGATACCATTGGCTACAGGACTAGGAAACGCCACGACTGGTTCGATGAAAACGACATCGAAATACAACAGCTGATTGATGCCAAAAGGAAAGCTTTTTGTTCTTGGCAGAGCGACATCAACTGCAGGGACAAAAGGCAGGCCCACGCCAAGGCAAAGGCACTTGTCCAGAGCAGAGTGAGAGAGCTGAAAAACAAATGGTGGATGGAGAAGGCTCTGGAAATCCAGAAGCTTGCTGACTCTGGGGATACCAGGGGTTTCTTCAATGCTACCAAGGCTGTTTATGGGCCCAGCTATCGAGGCCTAAACCCCCTCCGCTCTAAAGATGGACAAACCCTGCTCAAGGACGATGTAGGTATCAGTTCCAGATGGCGTGATCACTTCCAAGAGCTCCTGAATCGGAACTCCACAGTGGAGATGGAAACCATCAACCAGATTCCTCAGCGACCCATCATGGAGCATTTGGGTGATCCTCCCACCGAAAATGAGGTCCAGGCAGCCATCAGAAAACTGGGTAACAACAAGGCTTCCGGACCAGATGGGATACCAGCAGAAATATTAAAGCAAGGCGGACCAAAACTCCTTTGCCACATCCATAGCCTCATTGGTAAAATCTGGGATAAGGAGGAAATCCCAGCCGAACTCAGGGACGCCCTCATTGTCACCATCTTCAAGAAGGGAGATAAGGCGGACTGTGGCAACTACAGAGGCATCTCTCTGCTGTCCACAACAGGAAAAATACTGGCCCGTATTTTGGCAAACCGGTTATTGCCGCTGTCAGAAGAGATCCTCCCAGAGTCCCAGTGTGGCTTTCGTCCAGCTAGGGGAACATCGGACATGATTTTTGCAGTTCGTCAACTGCAAGAGAAATGTCGAGAACAACACCTGCCACTATACATGGCATTCATTGACCTTACAAAACCCTTTGATTCTGTGAACAGAACCGCCCTCTGGGGTGCCCTCTCCAAGATCGGATGCCCAGACAAGTATTTGAAGATCTTGCGTCTGTTGCACGACGACATGACCGCAGTGGTAGTTGGAAATGGCGGCTCTGAAACGGCTCCCTTCAAAGTTGACACTGGTGTCAAACAGGGCTGCATCATCGCACCAACCCTGTTTGCTATCTTCATCTCAGCCATACTTCACCTCACCAGTCAAAACCTGCCTGAGGGAGTCCAGTTCATATACCGGACAGACGGCGGGCTCTTCAACCTGAGTAGGTTCAGGGCAAAAAGCAAGGTGCTTATATCCTCCATTACAGAGCTTCAGTACGCAGATGACAATGCTCTAGTTGCTCATTCTGAGTTGGACCTCCAGAACATCATGGATGCTTTTTCCAGAGCGTACCGACTCCTGGGACTTGACATCAACATAAAGAAGACTCAGATCCTGTACCAACCGGCCCCTGACACACCCTACCAACCCCCCACAATTTATGTGGACAACATAGCAGATTAGTCTCGCTTAACAAGTGGTTGGCTAGCTACTGTAGGACGCAGGGACTAACGTTTATTGATAACTGGCCCTCTTTCTGGGGCAAACCAGGCTTGCTGATGAGAGACGGCCTTCACCCTAACCAGGAAGGCGCCATCATCCTGTCTAGAAACATAGACTACTATTTAAGTCTCACTTGACTGACTACACTAGAGCAAGCCCGGTCACAGGCAACTACAATGTCTGTTAGTCCGGGTGAGGAGTCAGTTAAGCTAGAACTAGCCAGCGCCAGGCTGGATAATCCATGTACGCATAGCAATTCTCTTAGAATAATACACAATTCACATAATGTTTTTTCTGTTGTGTCTGTGTCAGAGGTGGACATGCATTCTACTGAGGTGGCAAATTATGATATGTCCAGTCTATTGCAGCACCAAACAAACAATCGGAAAATTCCCGTCATATCAATTCCTAGATATGGTCGAAACTATTTAAAGTGCACTACGCATAATAAACGCAACATTGTTAATATTGCCACTACGGATAATCTTAACAAAAACTCGTCAAAACAGCCCAATACCTATAATATGGGCTTTTTAAACATAAGATCATTGTCTCCCAAGGCGTTATTGGTTAATGAGGTCATTAGAGACAACAATCTTAACGTCATTGGTCTTAGCGAAACCTGGCTCAAACCGGACGAATTTTTTGCGCTCAATGAGGCATCTCCTCCTAACTATACGAATGCGCATGTTGCCCGCCCTCTTAAAAGGGGAGGGGGTGTCGCACTAATATACAATGAAAATTTCAACCTTACCCCTAACCTAAATAATAAATATAAATCGTTTGAGGTGCTTACTATGAGGTCTGTCACACCGCTACCTCTCGACCTGGCTGTTATCTACCGCCCCCCTGGGCCCTATTCGGACTTTATCAGTGAATTCTCAGAGTTCGTTGCTGATCTAGTGACGCACGCCGACAATATAATCATAATGGGGGACTTTAATATCCATATGAATACCCCATCGGACCCTCAGTGCGTGGCGCTCCAAACCATAATTGATAGCTGTGGTCTTACACAAATAATACATGAACCCACGCATCGCAACGGTAATACAATAGATCTAGTGCTTGTCAGGGGTGTCACCACCTCCAAAGTTATGATACTTCCATATACTAAAGTAATGTCCGATCATTACCTTATAAAATTTGAAGTTTTGACTCTTTGTCAACAAGCTAATAATAATAATAACTGCTATAGCGGCCGCAACATTAATGCTGCCACAACGATGACTCTTGCTGACCTACTGCCTTCGGTAATAGCACCATTCCCAAATTATGTCGGCTCTATTGATAAACTCACTAACAACTTTGACGATGCCTTGCGCGAAATTATTGATAGTATAGCACCGCTAAAGCAAAAAAGGGCCCCTAAAAGGCGCACCCCATGGTTTACAGAAGAAATTAGAGCTCAGAAATTATCATGTAGAAAACTGGAACGCAAATGGCGCGCGACTAAACTTGAGGTTTTCCATCAAGCATGGAGTGATAGTTTAATAACTTATAAACGCATGCTTACCTTAGCTAAAACTAAATACTACTCAAATCTCATCCGCCTCAACAAAAACGATCCTAAATTTCTGTTTAGTACAGTAGCATCGCTAACCCAACAAGGGACTCCTCCCAGTAGCTCCACCCACTCGGCAGATGATTTTATGAATTTCTTTAATAAGAAAATTGAACTCATTAGAAAGGAGATTAAAGACAACGCATCCCAGCTACAACTGGGCTCTATTAACACAAATACGACTGTATATACGACGGACACTGCCCTCCAAAATAGTCTCTCTATTTTTGATGAAATAACATTAGAGGAATTATTACAGCGTGTAAGTGGGATAAAACAAACAACATGTTTACTTGACCCACTTCCTGGGAAACTTATCAAGGAACTGTTTGTATTATTAGGTCCATCAGTGTTAAATATTATAAACTTATCACTTTCCTCCGGCACTGTTCCCCTAGCATTCAAAAAAGCGGTTATTCATCCTCTGCTCAAAAGACCTAACCTCGATCCTGACCTCATGGTAAACTACCGACCGGTCTCCCACCTTCCGTTTATTTCCAAAATTCTCGAAAAAACTGTTGCACAGCAGCTAAATGAACACTTAGTGACTAACAATCTCTGTGAACCTTTTCAATCCGGTTTCAGGGCAAATCACTCTACGGAGACAGCCCTCGCAAAAATGACTAATGATCTATTGCTAACGATGGATTCTGATGCGTCATCTATGTTGCTGCTTCTTGATCTTAGCGCCGCTTTCGATACCGTCGATCATAATATTTTATTAGAGCGTATCAAAACACGTATTGGTATGTCAGACTTAGCCTTGTCTTGGTTTAACTCTTATCTTACTGACAGGATGCAGTGCGTCTCCCATAACAATGTGACCTCGGACTATGTCAAGGTAACGTGCGGAGTTCCCCAGGGTTCGGTTCTTGGCCCTGCACTCTTTAGTATTTACATGCTGCCGCTGGGTGACATCATACGCAAGTACGGTGTTAGCTTTCACTGTTATGCTGATGACACTCAACTCTACATGCCCCTAAAGCTGACCAACACGCCGGACTGTAGTCAGCTGGAGGCGTGTCTTAATGAAATTAAACAATGGATGTCCGCTAACTTTTTGCAACTCAACGCTAAGAAAACGGAAATGCTGATTATCGGTCCTGCTAGACACCAACATCTATTTAATAATACCACCTTAACATTTGACAACCAAACAATTAAACAAGGAGACTCGGTAAAGAATCTGGGTATTATCTTCGACCCAACTCTCTCGTTTGAGTCACACATTAAGAGTGTTACTAAAACGGCCTTCTTTCATCTCCGTAATATCGCTAAAATTCGTTCCATCTTGTCCACTAGCGACGCTGAGATCATTATTCATGCGTTCGTTACGTCTCGTCTCGATTACTGTAACGTATTATTTTCGGGCCTCCCTATGTCTAGCATTAAAAGATTACAGTTGGTACAAAATGCGGCTGCAAGGCTTTTGACAAAAACAAGAAAGTTTGATCATATTACGCCTATACTGGCTCACTTGCACTGGCTTCCTGTGCACTTAAGATGCGACTTTAAGGTTTTACTACTTACGTATAAAATACTACACGGTCAAGCTCCTGCCTATCTCGCCGATTGTATTGTACCATATGTCCCGACAAGAAATCTGCGTTCAAAGAACTCCGGCTTATTAGTGATTCCCAGAGCCAAAAAAAAGTCTGCTGGCTATAGAGCGTTTTCTATTCGGGCTCCAGTACTCTGGAATGCCCTCCCGGTAACAGTTAGAGATGCTACCTCAGTAGAAGCATTTAAGTCCCATCTTAAAACTCATTTGTATAATCTAGCCTTTAAATAGACCCCCCCTTTTTTAGACCAGTTGATCTGCCGTTTCTTTTCTTCTCTCCTCTTCTCCCCTGTCCCTTGCGAGGGGGAGTTGCATAGGTCCGGTGGCCATGGATGAAGTGCTGGCTGTCCAGAGCCGGGACCCCGGGTGGACCACTAGCCTGTGCATCGGTTGGGGACATCTCTGCGCTGCTGACCCGTCTCCGCTCGGGATGGTTTCCTGTTGGCCCCGCTGTGGACTGGACTCCCGCTGATGTGTTGGATCCACTGTGGACTGGACTTTCACAATGTTATGTCAGACCCACTCGACATCCGTTGCTTTCGGTCTCCCCTAGAGGGGGGGGGTTACCCACATATGCGGTCCTCTCCAAGGTTTCTCATAGTCATTCACCGACGTCCCACTGGGGTGAGTTTTTCCTTGCCCGTATGTGGGCTCTGTACCGAGGATGTCGTTGTGGCTTGTACAGCCCTTTGAGACACTTGTGATTTAGGGCTATATAAATAAACATTGATTGATTGATTGAACAACATCTTGGAAAACGTGGAGCATTTCGCTTATCTTGGCAGTCTTCTTTCAACGAGAGCTGTCATCGATGCCGAGATCCACCACCGCATAGGTTGTGCCAGCGCAGCTTTTGCTAAGCTGAAGAAAATAGTGTTTCAGACCAACATCAAGCTTCTCGTATATAAAGCTGTAGTTCTGCCCACTCTGCTCTACGGGGCTGATAGTTGGACCACCTACAGCAGACACCTGAAGGCTCTGGAGCAGCACCACCAGCGATGTCTCCGCAAGATCCTCAGGATCAGCTGGGAAGATAGGCGTAGCAACATTAGTGTTCTGAAGGAAGCTAACATGCCCAGCATCACTACAACTGTCATTCGGCACCAGCTGCGATGGACAGGCCATGTAATTCGCATGCCAGACAGTCGCCTTCCAAAACAGATGTTGTACGGACAACTGACGGAAGGACAACGCACCCAAGGGGGGCAGAAGAAGCGGTATAAAGATAACCTCAAAATCCACCTGAGGAAATGCCGCTTCAACCTCAACACCTGGGAGGATGATGCCCACCAGAGGGTTTTGTGGAGCAGGATGGTCCATGAAGGCACAGCACAATTAGAAAAGGACCTCCACCGTGCTGCGGAAACCAAGAGGCAACAAAGAAAGGAGAGATCCACTACCAAAACAGCTCCTCAGACCACCACCACTACTACCACGACAATCACGCACATATGCCCCCACTGCAATAGAGTCTGTGGATCACGGATTGGCCTCTACAGCCACCTGAGGACCCACAGATGACCAGACTCACCAACGGGAGGACTATCATACTCGCTTTGAGTGATCGCCAGTGAATGAATAGTACTAACCTTTAACACTTAATTTGACTCATTTTCATTCATCACTAGTTTCTATGTAACTGTTTTTATATTGTTTTACTTTCTTTTTTATTCAAGAATTTTTAAAAAATGTATTTATATTATTTTTTTTTTTTTTTTTTTTTTTAAAGTACCTTATCTTCACCATACCTGGTTGTCCAAATTAGGCATAATAATGTGTTAATTCCACGACTGTATATATAGCGATATCAGTTGATATCGGTTGATATCGGTTGATATCGGTAATTAAGAGTTGGACGATATCAGAATATGGGATATGGGCAAAGAGCCAGTATGGGACATCCCTAGTCAAAAGGTGTCCAGATGTGATAAGAGCAGTGCAGGAAAGTGAGCACTGTGTGCTGTGGTCCAGGTCAGAGGTGACAACAATGAGATTAGTGTAGCACCTCCTCCATGTCAGCAACATGTCATCTGCTGTCAACTGAGCACAACACAGCTGGATTACATGTGCAGCATTATTGCAGTGCAGGAGGATTAGCAGCAGCAGCAGCAGACTTGATCTGGGATTGAAGGTCCTCCATCTCATCTTTGCTCTAATCTGCATGTGGCCTGGATCCTCAGATTATGGCCTCTTATGGGGGTCCTGGCTGGGGGGCACACCCTACTTTGGAAGGCTGCTCCCTGGGGGGCCACCAGGACAACATATTGTTATCATGTGTGTGTGTGTGTGTGTGTGTGTGTGTGTGTGTGTGTGTGAGTGTGTGTGTGTGTGTGTGTGTGTGTGTGTGTGTGTGTGTGTGTGTGTGTGTGTGTGTGTGTGTGAAGGGAGCATGACAAGAATCCTGAGATGTTCTTCAGCACCATGTTGAAGCTGAAAGAAGAAGGTCTCCACTTCCTGTTGTCTGTGGTGGGAGAAACATTCACTGATGTGCCAGGTACACACACTCACACACGCACACACACTCACACACACACACACACACGCACACACACTTGCACACACACACACTCGCGCACACACACACACTCGCACACACACACTCGCACACACACACACTCGCACACACACACACACTCGCACACACACACACTCGCACACACACACACTCGCACACTCGCACACACACACTCGCACACTCACACACACGCACGCACACTTGCACACACACACACACTCGCACACACACTCGCACACTCACACACACACACGCACACTCGCACACACACACTCGCACACTCGCACACACACACTCGCACACACACACACTCGCACACACACTCGCACACACACACACTCGCACACACACACACTCGCACACACACACACACTCGCACACACACACACACTTGCACACACACACACTCGCACACACACACACACACTCACTCACACACACACACACACACACTTGCACACACACACACACACACTCGCACACACACACACACACTCGCACACACACACTCGCGCACACACACTCGCGCACACACACACACTCGCACACACACACTCGCACACACACACACTCGCACACACACTCGCACTCGCACACACACACACTCGCACACACACACACACTCGCACACACACACACTCGCACACACACACTCGCACACTCACACACACACACGCACGCACACTTGCACACACACACACACACGCACACTCGCACACACACACTCGCACACACACACACACGCACGCACACTTGCACACACACACACACACACGCACACTCGCACACACACACTCGCACACACACACACTCGCACACACACACACACTCGCACACACACACACTCGCACACACACACACACACACACACACACTTGCACACACACACACTCGCACACACACACTCGCACACACACACACTCGCACACACACACACTCGCACCCACACACACTCACACACACACTCGCACACACAAACACTCGCACACACACACACTCGCACACACACACGCACACACACTCACGCACACACACTCGCACACACGCACACTCGCACATGCACACTCGCACGCACATACGCACACTTACACACACACACTCGCACACACGCACACTCGCACACGCACACTCGCACGCACATGCGCGCACACACACACACACACACTCGCGCACGCACATACGCACACTCACACACACACACTCGCACACTCGCACGCACATACGCACACTCGCACACACACACACGCACACACACACACACACTCGCACACACACACATATACACGCACACACACACACACTCACAAGTGTGTGTGTGCGAGTGTGTGTGTGTGTGAATGTGTATGTGCGAGTGTGTGCGCGTGTGTGTGTGTGCGAGTGTGTGTGCGTACAGTGCGTGAGTGCGAGTGTGTGTGTGTGTGTGCATGTGTGAGTGTGTGTGTGTGTGTGCGTGCGAGTGTGTGTTCGTGAGTGTGTGCGTGTGTGTGTGTGCGTGAGTGTGTGTGTGTGTGCGAGTGTGTGTGTGTGCGAGTGTGTGCGTGTGTGCGAGTGTGTGATATATACATGTAATACCATTAGTATAGTATACTATACTCACAGTATTACAAGTACACTGTACTCACAGTATTACACGTGGACTATACTCACAGTATTACACATAGACTATACTCACAGTATTCCAAGTACACTGTACTCACAGTATTACATGTACACTGTACTCACAGTATTACACATGGACTATACTCACAGTATTACATGTACACTGTACTCACAGTATTACAAGTACACTATACTCACAGTATTACATGTACACTGTACTCACAGTATTACATGTACACTGTACTCACAGTATTACACATGGACTATACTCACAGTATTACATGTACACTGTACTCACAGTATTACATGCACACTGTACTCACAGTATTACATGTACACTGTACTCACAGTATTACACATGGACTATACCCACAGTATTACATGTACACTGTACTCACAGTATTACATGTACACTGTACTCACAGTATTACACATGGACTATACTCACAATATTACATGTACACTGTACTCACAGTATTACATGTACACTGTACTCACAGTATTACACATGGACTATACTCACAGTATTACATGTACACTGTACTCACAGTATTACAAGTACACTATACTCACAGTATTACACGTGGACTATACTCACAGTATTACACGTGGACTATACTCACAGTATTACAAGTACACTGTACTCACAGTATTGCATGTACACTGTACTCACAGTATTACATGTACACTGTACTCACAGTATTACAAGTACACTATACTCACAGTATTACACGTGGACTATACTCACAGTATTACAAGTACACTGTACTCACAGTATTACATGTACACTGTACTCACAGTATTACATGTGGACTATACTCACAGTATTACAAGTACACTATAGTATCAGTACTGGGCAGGGAGTAGACGTGGACTATACTCACAGTATTACAAGTATACTATAGTATCAGTACTAGGCAGGGAGTACACATGAACTATAGTATCAGTCAGTACTAGGCAGGAAATACACATGGACTATAGTATCAGTACTAGGCAGGGAGTACTTGTGGACTATACTCACAATATTACAAGTATACTATAGTATCAGTACTAGGCAGGGAATACACATGGGTTATAGTATCAGTACTAGGCTGGGAGTACACTTGGACTATAGTATCAGTAATAGGCAGGGAGTACACATGGACTATATTCACAGTATTACAAGTATACTATAGTATGAGTAGTACTAGGCAGGGAATACACATGGACTATAGTATCAGTACTAGGCAGGGAGTAAACATGGGTTATATTATCAGTACTAGGCTGGGAGTACACATGGACTATAGTATCAGTACTAGACAGAGAGTACACATGTACTATATTCACAGTATTACAAGTATACTATAGTATGAGTAGTACTAGGCAGGGAATACACATGGACTATAGTATCAGTACTAGGCAAGGAGTACATGTGGACTATATTCACAGTATTACAAGTATACAATAGTATCAGTACTAGGTAGGGAGTACACATGGACTATAGTATCAGTACTAGGCAGGGAGTACACATGGACTATAGTATCAGTACTAGGCAGCGAGTACACATGAATTATAGTATCAGTACTAGGCAGGGAGTACACATGGACTATAGTATCAGTACTAGGCAGGGAGTACACATGGACTATAGTATCAGTAATAGGCAGGGAGTACACATGGACTATAGTATCAGTACTAGGCAGGGAGTACACATGGACTATAGTATCAGTACTAGGCAGGGAGTACACATGGACTATAGTATCAGTACTAGGCAGTGAGTACACATAAATTATAGTATCAGTACTAGGCAGGGAGTACACATGGACTATAGTATCAGTACTAGGCAGGGAGTACACATGGACTATAGTGTCAGTACTAGGCAGGGAGTACACATGGACTATAGTATCAGTAATAGGCAGGGAGTACACATGGACTATAGTATCAGTACTAGGCAGCGAGTACACATGAATTATAGTATCAGTACTAGGCAGGGAGTACACATGGACTATAGTATCAGTACTAGGCAGGGAGTACACATGGACTATAGTATCAGTACTAGGCAGGGAGTACACATGGACTATAATATCAGTACTAGGCAGGGAGTACACATGGACTATAGTATCAGTACTAGGCAGCGAGTACACATGAATTATAGTATCAGTACTAGGCAGGGAGTACACATGGACTATAGTATCAGTACTAGGCAGGGAGTACACATGGACTATAGTATCTGTACTAGGCAGGGAGTACACATGGACTATAATATCAGTACTAGGCAGGGAGTACACATGGACTATAGTATCAGTACTAGGCAGGGAGATGCCCTCAAAGCAAACGTTCTCCTCCATCTGGTCTTGTGTTCCTGGGTCTTGTGATGTGTCCAGAGGTCTTTGTCCAGTCCAGAGCTGTGCTGGAGCCACACATCGTCCACTGGGGCTTCCTGTCCTCCAAAGAAGACTACATCAGGGTCCTGTGCCAGGCTGACGTGGTGGTCTCCACCGCCGCCCACGAGTTCTTTGGCGTCGCCATGTGAGGCCACACCCATTGTTGCTTAATGACTTGGTTAGCCAGACCACCAAGTTAGCATGTCTACCAGTAATTCATGTGGTTCAGGTTGTCATGTCTACCAGTTATTCATGTGGTTCAGGTTGTCATGTCTACCAGTTTTTCATGTGGTTCAGGTTGTCATGTCTACCAGTTATTCATGTTGTTCAGGTTGTCATGTCTACCAGTTTTTCATGTGGTTCAGGTTGTCATGTCTACCAGTTTTTCATGTGGTTCAGGTTGTCATGTCTACCAGTTTTTCATGTGGTTCAGGTTGTCATGTCTACCAGTTTTTCATGTGGTTCAGGTTGTCATGTCTACCAGTTTTTCATGTGGTTCAGGTTGTCATGTCTACCAGTTATTCATGTGGTTCAGGTTGTCATGTCTACCAGTTTTTCATGTGGTTCAGGTTGTCATGTCTACCAGTTATTCATGTGGTTCAGGTTGTCATGTCTACCAGTTATTCATGTGGTTCAGGTTGTCATGTCTACCAGTTATTCATGTGGTTCAGGTTGTCATGTCTACCAGTTTTTCATGTGGTTCAGGTTGTCATGTCTACCAGTTATTCATGTGGTTCAGGTTGTCATGTCCACCAGTTTTTCATGTGGTTCAGGTTGTCATGTCTACCAGTTATTCATGTGGTTCAGGTTGTCATGTCTACCACTTCTTCATGTGGTTCAGGTTGGAGGCGGTCCACTGCGGGTGTTACCCTCTGTGTCCCAACGCTTTGGTCTACCCCGAACTATTCCCAGGTAACACCTTTGTCATGGTCGTCATCTACCTCCTGGCATCTCATTGACATCTCATTGACATCGTCTACCTGCTGTCATCTTATTTACATCTCATTTACATAGTCTACCTGCTTACATCTCATTTACATAGTCTACCTGCTTACATCTCATTTACATAGTCTACCTGCTGTCATCTCATTTAAATCGTCTACCTGCTTTCATCTCATTTACATAATCTACCTGCTGTCATCTCATTTACATCTCATTTACATAGTCTACGAGCTTTCATCTAATTTACATCTCATTTACATAGTCTAAGAGCTTTCATCTCATTTACATCTCATTTACATAGTCTACCTGCTGTCATCTCATTTACATCTAATTTACACCGTCTACCTGCTTTCATCTCATTTACCTTTCATTTACATAGTCTACCTGCTGTCATCTCTTTTGAATCGTCTACCTGCTGTCTTCTCATTTACATCTCATTTAAATCGTCTACCTGCTTTCATCTCATTTACATCTCATTGACATCGTCTACCTGCTTTCATATAATTTACGTCTCATTGACATCGTCTACCTGCTGTCTTCTCATTTACATCTCATTTAAATCGTCTACCTGCTTTCATCTCATTGACATCGTCTACCTGCTTTCATCTCATTTACGTCTCATTTACATAGTCTACCTGCTTTCATCTCATTTACATAATCTACCTGCTGTCATCTCATTTACATTGTCTACCCGCTTTCATCTCATTTACATTTCATTTACATAGTCTACGAGCTTTCATCTAATTTACATCTCATTTACATAGTCTACCTGCTGTCATCTCATTTACATCTCATTTACATCGTCTACCTGCTGTCATCTCATTTACATCTCATAGACACCGTCTACCTGCTTTCATCTCATTTACATCTCATTGACATCGTCTACCTGCTGTCATCTCATTTACATAGTCTACCTGCTTTCATCTAATTTACATAATCTACCTGCTGTCATCTCATTTACATCTCATTTACATCTCATTTACATCTAATTTACATCGGCTACCTGCTTTCATCTTATTTACATCTCATTTACATTGTCTACCTGCTGTCATCTCATTTACATCTCATTTACATCGGCTACCTGCTTTCATCTTATTTACATCTCATTTACATAGTCTACCTGCTGTCATCTCATTGACATCGTCTACCTGCTGTCATCTCATTTACATCTCATTTGCATAGTGTACCTGCTTACATCTCATTTACATAATCCACCTGCTGTCATCTCATTTACATCGGCTACCTGCTTTCATCTCATTTACATCTCATTTACATCGTATACCTGCTTTCATTTCATTTACATCTCATTGACATCGTCTACCTGATGTCATCTCATTGACATCTCATTTACATCGTCTACCTGCTTTCATCTCATTTACATCTCATTTACATCGTATACCTGCTTTCATCTCATTTACATAGTCTACCTGCTTACATCTCATCATAGTCTACCTGCTTACATCTCATTTACATCGTATACCTGCTTTCATCTCATTTACATCTCATTGACATCGTCTACCTGCTTTCATCTCATTTACATCTTATTCAAATAGTCTACCTGCTTTCATTTCATTTCCATCGTCTACCTGCTTTCATTTCATTTACATCTCATTTACCTGCTGACATCTCATTTCCATCGTTTACCTGCTTACATCTCATTTACATAGTCTACTTGCTGTCATCTCATTGACATCTCATTGACTTAGTGTACTTGAAGTGGTTTGCATGTCACCTGTGCTACCTGTGTTCACCTGTGTCCACCTGTGTCCACCTGTGCTACCTGTGTTCACCTGTGTTCACCTGTGCTACCTGTGTTCACCTGTGTCCACCTGTGTCCACCTGTGCTACCTGTGTTCACCTGTGTTCACCTGTGTCCACCTGTGTCCACCTGTGTCCACCTGTGCTACCTGTGTCCACCTGTGTCCACCTGTGTTCACCTGTGTTCACCTGTGTTCACCTGTGCTACCTGTGTTCACCTGTGTTCACCTGTGCTACCTGTGTCCACCTGTGTTCACCTGTGTTCACCTGTGTCCACCTGTGTTCACCTGTGTTCACCTGTGTCCACCTGTGTTCACCTGTGTCCACCTGTGTCCACCTGTGCTACCTGTGTTCACCTGTGTTCACCTGTGCTACCTGTGTTCACCTGTGTCCACCTGTGTCCACCTGTGCTACCTGTGTTCACCTGTGTTCACCTGTGTCCACCTGTGTCCACCTGTGTCCACCTGTGCTACCTGTGTCCACCTGTGTCCACCTGTGTTCACCTGTGTTCACCTGTGTTCACCTGTGCTACCTGTGTTCACCTGTGTTCACCTGTGCTACCTGTGTCCACCTGTGTTCACCTGTGTTCACCTGTGTCCACCTGTGTTCACCTGTGTCCACCTGTGTCCACCTGTGTCCACCTGTGTCCACCTGTGTTCACCTGTGTTCACCTGTGCTACCTGTGTTCACCTGTGTTCACCTGTGTTCACCTGTGCTACCTGTGTTCACCTGTGTCCACCTGTGTTCACCTGTGTCCACCTGTGTTCACCTGTGTTCACCTGTGTCCACCTGTGCTACCTGTGTTCACCTGTGTCCACCTGTGTCCACCTGTGTTCACCTGTGTCCACCTGTGTTCACCTGTGTCCACCTGTGCTACCTGTGTTCACCTGTGTTCACCTGTGTCCACCTGTGTTCACCTGTGCTACCTGTGTTCACCTGTGTCCACCTGTGTCCACCTGTGTTCACCTGTGTCCACCTGTGCTACCTGTGTTCACCTGTGTCCACCTGTGTCCACCTGTGTCCACCTGTGCTACCTGTGTTCACCTGTGTTCACCTGTGTTCACCTGTGCTACCTGTGTTCACCTGTGTCCACCTGTGTTCACCTGTGTCCACCTGTGTCCACCTGTGTCCACCTGTGCTACCTGTGTTCACCTGTGTTCACCTGTGCTACCTGTGTTCACCTGTGTCCACCTGTGTTCACCTGTGTTCACCTGTGTCCACCTGTGCTACCTGTGTCCACCTGTGCTACCTGTGTCCACCTGTGTTCACCTGTGCTACCTGTGTTCACCTGTGCTACCTGTGTTCACCTGTGTTCACCTGTGTCCACCTGTGTTCACCTGTGTTCACCTGTGTCCACCTGTGTTCACCTGTGTTCACCTGTGCTACCTGTGTTCACCTGTGCTACCTGTGTCCACCTGTGTCCACCTGTGCTACCTGTGTTCACCTGTGTTCACCTGTGCTACCTGTGTCCACCTGTGCTACCTGTGTTCACCTGTGTTCACCTGTGCTACCTGTGTCCACCTGTGCTACCTGTGTTCACCTGTGTTCACCTGTGCTACCTGTGTCCACCTGTGCTACCTGTGTTCACCTGTGTTCACCTGTGCTACCTGTGTCAACCTGTGTTCACCTGTGTCCACCTGTGCTACCTGTGTTCACCTGTGTTCACCTGTGTCAACCTGTGTTCACCTGTGTCCACCTGTGCTACCTGTGTTCACCTGTGTTCACCTGTGTCCACCTGTGCTACCTGTGTTCACCTGTGTTCACCTGTGTCCACCTGTGCAGCAGAGTACCTGTACTCCACGCCCCAGCAGCTTCACAAGAGACTGCGAGCGCTCTGCAAGAAGCCCCAAGTGGCGCGCACACACCTGGTGCAGGTAACTGACATGACATATTCACACCTGGTGCAGGTAACTGACATGACATATTCACACCTGGTGCAGGTAACTGACATGACATATTCACACCTGGTGCAGGTAACTGACATGACATCTTCATACCTGTAAACCCGTTAGCTTCTTGCTAGCCTGTTTGGGTGTCTTAAAAGCTGTTTAATTGGGGTGTATTCACGCCAAGCAGGTGTTCAACCAATTAGGGTGTACGCTACATTAGGGTGTACCTTTTTGGATTCATTTAGTTCAATTAAGGTGTATTCACACTAAGCAGGTTTGGGTGTATTTACGTGAAAAATGTTTCAGATAAATTAAAAGTAAGTACACTAGATCGATTAAGGTGTATTCACACTAATCATGTTTCAGATCAATGAAGGTGTATTCACACTAATCATGTTTCAGACCAATGAGGGTGTATTCACACTAATCATGTTTCAGACCAATTAAGGTGTATTCACACTAATCATGTTTCAGACCAATGAAGGTGTATTCACACTAATCATGTTTCAGACCAATTAAGGGGTATTCACAGTAATCATGTTTCAGATCAATGAAGGTGTATTCACACTAATCATGTTTCAGATCAATTAAGGTGTATTCACACTAATCATGTTTCAGACCAATTAAGGTGTATTCACACTAATCATGTTTCAGATCAATGAAGGTGTATTCACACTAATCATGTTTCAGATCAATGAAGGTGTATTCACACTAATCATGTTTCAGATCAATGAAGGTGTATTCACACTAATCATGTTTCAGATCGATTAGGTGTATTCACACTAATCATGTTTCAGATCGATTAAGGTGTATTCACACTAATCATGTTTCAGATCGATTAAGGTGTATTCACACTAATCATGTTTCAGATCAATTAGGTGTATTCACACTAATCATGTTTCAGATCAATTAGGTGTATTCACACTAATCATGTTTCAGATCGATTAAGGTGTATTCACACTAGTCATGTTTCAGATCAATTAGGTGTATTCACACTAATCATGTTTCAGATCAATTAGGTGTATTCACACTAATCATGTTTCAGATCGATTAAGGTGTATTCACACTAATCATGTTTCAGATCGATTAAGGTGTATTCACGCTCATCATGTTTCAGATCAATTAGGTGTATTCACACTAATCATGTTTCAGATCAATTAGGTGTATTCACACTAATCATGTTTCAGATCGATTAAGGTGTATTCACACTAATCATGTTTCAGATCAATTAGGTGTATTCACACTAATCATGTTTCAGATCGATTAAGGTGTATTCACACTAGTCATGTTTCAGATCAATTAGGTGTATTCACACTAATCATGTTTCAGATCAATTAGGTGTATTCACACTAATCATGTTTCAGATCGATTAAGGTGTATTCACACTAATCATGTTTCAGATCGATTAAGGTGTATTCACGCTCATCATGTTTCAGATCAATTAGGTGTATTCACACTAATCATGTTTCAGATCAATTAGGTGTATTCACACTAATCATGTTTCAGATCGATTAAGGTGTATTCACACTAATCATGTTTCAGATCAATTAGGTGTATTCACACTAATCATGTTTCAGATCGATTAAGGTGTATTCACACTAATCATGTTTCAGATCGATTAAGGTGTATTCACGCTCATCATGTTTCAGATCGATTAGGTGTATTCACGCTCATCATGTTTCAGATCAATTAGGTGTATTCACACTAATCATGTTTCAGATCAATTAGGTGTATTCACACTAATCATGTTTCAGATCAATTAGGTATATTCACACTAATCATGTTTCAGATCAATGAAGGTGTATTCACACTAATCATGTTTCAGATCGATTAAGGTGTATTCACACTAATCATGTTTCAGATCGATTAAGGTGTATTCACGCTCATCATGTTTCAGATCAATTAGGTGTATTCACACTAATCATGTTTCAGATTGAATAAGGTGTATTCACACTAATCATGTTTCAGATCAATTAGGTGTATTCACACTAATCATGTTTCAGATCGATTAAGATGTATTCACGCTAATCATGTTTCAGATCAATTAGGTGTATTCACACTAATCATGTTTCAGATCAATTAGGTGTATTCACAATAATCATGTTTCAGATCAATTAGGTATATTCACACTAATCATGTTTCAGATCAATTAGGTGTATTCACACTAATCATGTTTCGGATCAATTAGGTGTATTCACACTAATCATGTTTCAGATCAATTAGGTGTATTCACGCTAATCATGTTTCAGATCAATGAAGGTGTATTCACACTAATCATGTTTCCGATTGATTAAGGTGTATTCACGCTAATCATGTTTCAGATCAATGAAGGTGTATTCACACTAATCATGTTTAAGATCAATTAAGGTGTATTCACACTAATCATGTTTCAGATCAATTAGGTGTATTCACACTAATCATGTTTCAGATCAATGAAGGTGTATTCACACTAAGCATGTTTCAGATCAATGAAGGTGTATTCACATTAATCATGTTTCAGAACAATAATGGTGTATTCACACTGAGCATGTTTCAGAACAATTAAGGTGTATTCACACTAATCATGTTTCAGATCAATTAAGGTGTATTCACACTAATCATGTTTCAGATCAATGAAGGTGTATTCACACTAATCATGTTTCAGATCAATGAAGGTGTATTCACACTAATCATGTTTCAGACCAATTAAGGTGTATTCACACTAATCATGTTTCAGACCAATTAAGGTGTATTCACACTAATCATGTTTCAGACCAATCAAGGTGTATTCACACTAATCATGTTTCAGATCAATTAAGGTGTATTCACACTAATCATGTTTCAGACCAATTAAGGTGTATTCACACTAATCATGTTTCAGATCAATTAAGGTGTACTCACAGTAAAACGGGTGTAAAAAGAGACTTTGTGTTGTCAGGTGGACACCTGCTCCTTCTCCTGGGACTTCCTCAAGGAGCGTTTCCAAAGTCTGTTGACCCTGTGACCTTGTCTTCCACCTGGTCTGGATGAAGGTGATTGGTGTATAATTATATGTAGTGGTGTGTACTATTGGTGTATAATTATATGTAGTGGTGTGTACTATTGGTGTATAATTATATGTAGTGCTGTGTACTATTGGTGTATAATTATATGTAGTGGTGTGTACTATTGGTGTATAATTATATGTAGTGGTGTGTACTATTGGTGTATAATTATATGTAGTGGTGTGTACTATTGGTGTATAATTATATGTAGTGGTGTGTACTATTGGTGTATAATTATATGTAGTGGTGTGTACTATTGGTGTATAATTATATGTAGTGGTGTGTACTATTGGTGTATAATTATATGTAGTGGTGTGTACTATTGGTGTATAATTATATGTAGTGGTGTGTACTATTGGTGTATAATTGTATGTAGTGGTGTGTACTATTGGTGTATGATTATATGTAGTGGTGTGTACTATTGGTGTATAATTATATGTAGTGGTGTGTACTATTGGTGTATAATTATATGTAGTGGTGTGTACTATTGGTGTATAATTATATTTAGTGGTTTGTACTATTGGTGTATAATTATATTTAGTGGTGTGTACTATTGGTGTATAATTATATGTAGTGGTGTGTACTATTGGTGTATAATTATATTTAGTGGTTTGTACTATTGGTGTATAATTATATTTAGTGGTGTGTACTATTGGTGTATAATTATATGTAGTGGTGTGTACTATTGGTGTATAATTATATGTAGTGGTTTGTACTATTGGTGTATAATTATATGTAGTGGTGTGTATTATTGGTGTATAATTATATGTAGTGGTGTGTACTATTGGTGTATAATTATATGTAGTGGTTTGTACTATTGGTGTATAATTATATGTAGTGGTGTGTACTATTGGTGTATAATTATATGTAGTGCTGTGTACTATTGGTGTATAATTATATGTAGTGGTGTGTACTACTGGTGTATAATTATATGTAGTGGTGTGTACTATTGGTGTATAATTATATGTAGTGGAGTGTACTATTGGTGTATAATTATATGTAGTGGTGTGTACTATTGGTGTATAATTATATGTAGTGGTGTGTACTATTGGTGTATAATTATATGTAGTGGTGTGTACTATTGGTGTATAATTATATGTAGTGGTGTGTACTATTGGTGTATAATTATATGTAGTGGTGTGTACTATTGGTGTATAATTATATGTAGTGGTGTGTACTATTGGTGTATAATTATATGTAGTGGTGTGTACTATTGGTGTATAATTATATGTAGTGGTGTGTACTATTGGTGTATAATTATATGTAGTGGTGTGTACTATTGGTGTATAATTATATGTAGTGGTGTGTACTATTGGTGTATAATTATATGTAGTGGTGTGTACTATTGGTGTATGATTATATGTAGTGGTGTGTACTATTGGTGTATAATTATATGTAGTGGTGTGTACTATTGGTGTATAATTATATGTAGTGGTGTGTACTATTGGTGTATAATTATATGTAGTGGTGTGTACTATTGGTGTATAATTATATGTAGTGGTGTGTACTATTGGTGTATAATTATATGTAGTGGTGTGTACTATTGGTGTATGATTATATGTAGTGGTGTGTACTATTGGTGTATAATTATATGTAGTGGTGTGTACTATTGGTGTATAATTATATGTAGTGGTGTGTACTATTGGTGTATAATTATATGTAGTGGTGTGTACTATTGGTGTATAATTATATGTAGTGGTGTGTACTATTGGTGTATAATTATATGTAGTGGTGTGTACTATTGGTGTATAATTATATGTAGTGGTGTGTACTATTGGTGTATAATTATATGTAGTGGTGTGTACTATTGGTGTATAATTATACGTAGTGGTGTGTACTATTGGTGTATAATTATATGTAGTGGTGTGTACTATTGGTGTATAATTATATGTAGTGGTGTGTACTATTGGTGTATAATTATATGTAGTGGTGTGTACTATTGGTGTATAATTATATGTAGTGGTGTGTACTATTGGTGTATAATTATACGTAGTGGTGTGTACTATTGGTGTATAATTATATGTAGTGGTGTGTACTATTGGTGTATAATAATATGTAGTGGTGTGTACTATTGGTGTATAATTATATGTAGTGGTGTGTACTATTGGTGTATAATTATATGTAGTGGTGTGTACTATTGGTGTATAATTATATGTAGTGGTGTGTACTATTGGTGTATAATTATATGTAGTGGTATGTACTATTGGTGTATAATTATATGTAGTGGTGTGTACTATTTATGTATAATTATATGTAGTGGTGTGTACTATTGGTGTATAATTATATGTAGTGGTGTGTACTATTGGTGTATAATTATATATAGTGGTGTGTACTATTGGTGTATAATTATATGTAGTGGTGTGTACTATTGGTGTATAATTATATGTAGTGCTGTGTACTATTGGTGTATAATTAAATGTAGTGGTGTGTACTATTGGTGTATAATTAAATGTAGTGGTGTGTACTATTGGTGTATAATTATACGTAGTGGTGTGTACTATTGGTGTATAATTATATGTAGTGCTGTGTACTATTGGTGTATAATTATATGTAGTGCTGTGTACTATTGGTGTATAATTATATGTAGTGCTGTGTACTATTGGTGTATAATTATATGTAGTGGTGTGTACTATTGGTGTATAATTATATGTAGTGGTGTGTACTATTGGTGTATAATTATATGTAGTGGTGTGTACTATTGGTGTATAATTATACGTAGTGGTGTGTACTATTGGTGTATAATTATATGTAGTGGTGTGTACTATTGGTGTATAATTATATGTAGTGGTGTGTACTATTGGTGTATAATTATATGTAGTGGTGTGTACTATTGGTGTATAATTATATGTAGTGGTGTGTACTATTGGTGTATAATTATACGTAGTGGTGTGTACTATTGGTGTATAATTATACGTAGTGGTGTGTACTATTGGTGTATAATAATATGTAGTGGTGTGTACTATTGGTGTATAATTATATGTAGTGGTGTGTACTATTGGTGTATAATTATATGTAGTGGTGTGTACTATTGGTGTATAATTATATGTAGTGGTGTGTACTATTGGTGTATAATTATATGTAGTGGTATGTACTATTGGTGTATAATTATATGTAGTGGTGTGTACTATTTATGTATAATTATATGTAGTGGTGTGTACTATTGGTGTATAATTATATGTAGTGGTGTGTACTATTGGTGTATAATTATATATAGTGGTGTGTACTATTGGTGTATAATTATATGTAGTGGTGTGTACTATTGGTGTATAATTTTATGTAGTGCTGTGTACTATTGGTGTATAATTAAATGTAGTGGTGTGTACTATTGGTGTATAATTAAATGTAGTGGTGTGTACTATTGGTGTATAATTATACGTAGTGGTGTGTACTATTGGTGTATAATTATATGTAGTGCTGTGTACTATTGGTGTATAATTATATGTAGTGCTGTGTACTATTGGTGTATAATTATATGTAGTGCTGTGTACTATTGGTGTATAATTATATGTAGTGGTGTGTACTATTGGTGTATAATTATATGTAGTGGTGTGTACTATTGGTGTATAATTATATGTAGTGGTGTGTACTATTGGTGTATAATTATATGTAGTGGTGTGTACTATTGGTGTATAATTATACGTAGTGGTGTGTACTATTGGTGTATAATTATATGTAGTGGTGTGTACTATTGGTGTATAATTATATGTAGTGGTGTGTACTATTGGTGTATAATTATATGTAGTGGTGTGTACTATTGGTGTATAATTATATGTAGTGGTGTGTACTATTGGTGTATAATTATACGTAGTGGTGTGTACTATTGGTGTATAATTATGTGTAGTGGTGTGTACTATTGGTGTATAATAATATGTAGTGGTGTGTACTATTGGTGTATAATTATATGTAGTGGTGTGTACTATTGGTGTATAATTATATGTAGTGGTGTGTACTATTGGTGTATAATTATATGTAGTGGTGTGTACTATTGGTGTATAATTATATGTAGTGGTATGTACTATTGGTGTATAATTATATGTAGTGGTGTGTACTATTTATGTATAATTATATGTAGTGGTGTGTACTATTGGTGTATAATTATATGTAGTGGTGTGTACTATTGGTGTATAATTATATATAGTGGTGTGTACTATTGGTGTATAATTATATGTAGTGGTGTGTACTATTGGTGTATAATTTTATGTAGTGCTGTGTACTATTGGTGTATAATTAAATGTAGTGGTGTGTACTATTGGTGTATAATTAAATGTAGTGGTGTGTACTATTGGTGTATAATTATACGTAGTGGTGTGTACTATTGGTGTATAATGATATGTAGTGCTGTGTACTATTGGTGTATAATTATATGTAGTGCTGTGTACTATTGGTGTATAATTATATGTAGTGCTGTGTACTATTGGTGTATAATTATATGTAGTGGTGTGTACTATTGGTGTATAATTATATGTAGTGGTGTGTACTATTGGTGTATAATTATATGTAGTGGTGTGTACTATTGGTGTATAATTATATGTAGTGGTGTGTACTATTGGTGTATAATTATATGTAGTGGTGTGTACTATTGGTGTATAATTATATGTAGTGGTGTGTACTATTGGTGTATAATTATATGTAGTGGTGTGTACTATTGGTGTATAATTATATTTAGTGGTTTGTACTATTGGTGTATAATTATATTTAGTGGTGTGTACTATTGGTGTATAATTAAAAAGCAAACCTTTTAGCTCCGGCGTTGGTCTACCTTTAATTATTACCTCCTGCTTCCATTGAAAGTCCAGTTTAGAAAACTGTTTTATTTTACATATTTCATCCTCCATGTTTTTAATCAAAGTTCAGGCGAGAGGAAATAAACAATCGCTGCACTTGACTTGCTAACTTTTTTTTCTTTCTTTTTTCTTCTGCGGCCGAGGAATGATCTCTGGGATCCTCCATCCTACCGCCCTCTACCACCAGGAGGCCGGATTACTGCGAGCCTCAGCCAGTATGTCTTTTGCAGCAGATTTATGAATGCTCAGCACAAGAAATACGTTACACATACAGTTGTTGACAAAATACACTGTACATTATATACCTCAGCTAACTCAACTATGGAAATGTATAATATAATTCATATAGCAATACGCTCTCACTGCACAGCAGGCCAGCAGTTAGCCCAGTCATTGCGCAATCCATGGTGAGGCTCTGAGTGACGTGCCTCAACTGGCTGCTGATCACCGCACCGTCTCTTCTCACTATTTGAACAGAAAATGTGAAAATAAAAATAAAAATAATCTAAAACTGGTGAAATTAAATGGAAAATAACTTTAGTATAATCACTGGATACATATAACAATTTAATTATTTTTTTTCCTTTTTACTTTTTTTTTCTTTCCATGATGGCAGGTGAGGCCCCGCCTCCCCTGCCTCTAGTGACGGCACGCCACTGGTATATATGTACACATATGCATATATATATATATGTGTGTGTATATATACACATGTATATATATACAGTACATACACACACATATATATATACCCATATATATATATATAATATATACACTCACAACTATATATATATATATATATATATATATATATATATATATATATATATATATATATATATATATATATATATATATATATATATATATATATATATATATATATATATATATATATATATATATATATATATATATATGTGTGTGTATATATATATATACACATATATATATGTGTGTGTACATATATATATGTGTATGTATATATATGTATGTATATATATTTGTGTATATATATATATGTATGTACACATATATACTGTATGTATATACACCAGGGGTCAGCAACCTTTTTGAAACCAAGGGCTACTTCTTGGGTACTGATTAATGCGAAGGGCTACCAGTTAGATACACACTTAAATAAATTGCCAGAAGTAGCCAATTTGCTCAATTTACCTTTAACTCTATGTTATTATTAATAATTAATGATATTTATCTTTGTGGAAACACTGATCATCTTAATGATTTCTCACAATAAATATATATAGAAACAGATAAATATCAATATGCAACACTTTATTTTTATATTTTCTCTAAGTGCACATTTTTCAAATTGAACATTTTCAAATGATCACTTCTAAGACAGTCTTGTGAAATCACAATATCCCATTTTAACTAGCTAGCCAATAACATTTTTTAACAAATCATGAATGACTTTGCACCATGTTTGTACAAATAATAACTCATGTAAAATACAAAAGTAAACTCTCAAATTTTTAAATCATGTCACACTTTGAACTGGACACCAAATCTGTTATCTGTTTCTTTGTCAGTTAGTGGGAAGCCTGGCATTGCATGCTGTTAACTAGTGTGTTGTACTCTGGTGTGTAACTTGACACTGCAACTCTGAGTGAGTCTTGCAGATGTGCATCAGTGAGGCGTGTTCTGTGTTTGTTCTTGATGAAGTTCATGTCAGAAAAGGCTGATTCACAAAGATAAGATTTTTCCTCATTGTTTGCGGAACCTTCTTAATCTTTTGGACATATTTTCACAGCAATCTGGCCTTAAGCTTGATTATGATAAATGTAAAATGTTAAGGATCGGAAATCTAAAGGGAACGTCCTTTCGAATGGAATGCAAAGTGCCTGTTTTGTGGACAGATGGACCAATTAACATACTTGGTGTTGTTGTCCCAGAAAATCTGGAAGATCTAGGCTCAGTAAATTATGATAATCGACTAAGAAAGCTGGACAAAATTATGCAATTATGGAAAGTGAAATCCCTAACCTTGTATGGTAAAATGTCTATTGCCAACTCGTTAATTATTCCTCAATTTATTTATTTGTTTTTGTCATTACCAGCTCCATCACAAAACTTTTTTAAGATTTATGAGCGGAGGGTCTTCGATTTTGTCTGGAACGGCAAACCAGAAAAGATTAAAAGAAAGGTTTTGTACAAAAAGTATGAATATGGGGGCCTGAAACTTCTCAACCTTGAAGCTATGTGTCTGTCTTTAAAAGCATCAATTGTTCCAAAGATGTATTTAAACATTGAGCGGTACACAAATGTCCTGTTGGACAAAAAACATGTACTGTATCAAAAGAAATTGTATTGTTTTTTACAAGTGAACTCTAATATTGTAATAGATGGAAAGCCTTTCTTTTGGAAAAATATGTTTGAAAGAGGAATCATTTCTGTCAATGACATTATCAATGAGAATG
>NC_084744.1:2383279-2425779 GCF_033978785.1 Entelurus aequoreus
GGATGGAAAGCACTACTCTACATAGCAACTGACGCCGTGGTCAAAGTCGGAATTGCCACAAAGCACCTATTAAGACACCCGACCCTCTACTGCCATCTGGCGGCTAAAGTGGATGGTGCAACCGTCCCATTTGTCACGTTTCATGTGTCAGGCCATATGAAACCCCTTCTTACTTTACTGCATGCAATTGCATATATTTTAAGCAACAAATACTACGCTAGCATACATTCTGAACATGTTTGTTGAAATAAAAATAATTACTTAAATATCTGCGTGACTTATGATTTTAAAGCAAAGTTATCCATTGAATTGTAAACTGTAAAAACAACAACAGAACAGGATCAAACATTACAGGGAGACAGAACAGGATCAAACATTACAGGGAGAAAGAACAGGATCAAACGTTACAGGGAGACAGAACAGGATCAAACATTAAAGGGAGACAGAACAGGATCAAACATTACTGGGAGATAGAACAGGATCAAACGTTACAGGGAGACAGAACAGGATCAAACATTACAGGGAGACAGAACAGGATCAAACATTACAGGGACACAGAACAGGATCAAACGTTACAGGGAGACAGAACAGGATCAAACATTAAAGGGAGACAGAACAGGATCAAACATTACAGGGAGACAGAACAGGATCAAATGTTACAGGGAGACAGAACAGGATCAAACATTACAGGGAGACAGAACAGGATCAAACGTTACAGGTAGACAGAACAGGATCAACCATTACAGGGAGACAGAACAGGATCAAACATTATTGGGAGACAGAACGGGATCAAACATTACAGGGAGACAGACAAACATTACAGGGAGACAAAACAAGATCAAACATTACAGGGAGACAGAACAGGATCAAACATTACAGAGAGACAGAACAGGATCAAACATTACAGGGCGACAGAACAGATTCAACCATTACAGGGAGACATAACAGGAGACAGAACAGGATCAAACATTAAAGGGAGACAGAACAGGATCAAACATTGCTGGGAGACAGAACAGGATCAAATGTTACAGGGAGACAGAACGGGATCAAACCTTACAGGTAGACGGAACAGGATCAACCATTACAGGGAGACAGAACAGGATCAAACATTACAGGGAGACAGACAAACATTACAGGGAGACAAAACAAGATCAAACATTACAGGGAGACAGAACAGGATCAAACATTACAGAGAGACAGAACAGGATAAAACATTACAGGGCGACAGAACAGGATCAACCATTACGGGGAGACAGAACAGGATCAAACATTATTGGGAGACAGAATAGGATAAAACATTACAGGGAGACAGAATAGGATCAAATGTTACAGGTAGACAGAACATGATCAACCATTACAGGGAGACAGATCAGGATCAAACATTATTGGGAGACAGAACAGGATCAAACATTACAGGGAGACAGAACATGATCAAACATTACAGGGAGACAGAACAGGATCAAACACTACAGGGAGACAGAACAGGATCAAACATTACTGGGAGACAGAACAGGATCAAACATTACAGGGCGACAGAACAGGATCAACCATTACAGGGAGACAGAACAGGATCAAACATTATTGGGAGACAGAATAGGATACAACAATACAGGGAGACAGAACAGGATCAAACGTTACAGGGAGACAGAACATGATCAACCATTACAGGGATACAGAACAGGATCAAACATTATTGGGAGACAGAATAGGATAAAACATTACAGGGAGACAGAACAGGATCAAACGTTACAGGTAGACAGAACATGATCAACCATTACAGGGAGACAGATCAGGATCAAACATTATTGGGAGACAGAACAGGATCAAACATTACAGGGAGACAGAACAGGATCAAACATTACAGGGAGACAGAAAAGGATCAAACATTACAGGGAGACAGAACAGGATCAAACACTGCAGGGAGACAGAACAGGATCAAACATTACAGGGAGACAGACAAACATTACAGGGAGACAAAACAAGATCAAACATTACAGGGAGACAGAACAGGATCAAACATTACAGAGAGACAGAACAGGATCAAACATTACAGGGCGACAGAACAGGATCAAACATTACTGGGAGACAGATCAGGTTTGCTGACGGGTCTGCCAACTTCCGGCGCTCCTTACAAAAAAGGTGAGAAACAGTTAAACACAGGGGAGGAGGGTGAGAAAATAAAATATTCAGTCACAGTCTGGACCCCTGGAGAGGGGGTCCAGACTGAGGCCAAGGGAAAAAAACCTCATAGCCATAGCACACATAAAAATGTGTGTAAGAGGGAAACATCACACATCAATGAAGACAAAGGACATTAAAGACATTAAAGGCCTACTGAAATGAATTTTTTTTATTTAAACGGGGATAGCAGATCTATTCTATGTGTCATACTTGATCATTTCGCGATATTGCCATATTTTTGCTGAAAGGATTTAGAATAGAAAAACGACGATAAAGATAGCAACTTTTGGTATCTGACAAAAAAAAGCCTTGCCCCTACCGGAAGTAGCGTGACGTGGACAATTGAACATATCCGCAAAGCTCCCTATTGTTTGCAATGATGGCCGCCAGATCTGAGAGCGATTCTGACCGAGATAGCGACGATTTCTCCATTAATTTGAGCGAGGATGAAAGATTTGTGGATGAGGAAAGTGCAAGTGAAGGACTAGTGGGGAGTGGAAGCGATTCAGATAGGGAAGAAGCTGTGAGAGGGATAGAGCCATATCGCTTTGAACCCGACGCTGATGAAGACGGTCAGGAGGACGCTGCTGCTATTGATGCTGGAGGAGCACACGACATAGATCGCCTTGAGAATACAGAATGGTAATATGTTATTTATTTATAGACTAGTTTTAGTTTGTGGCCTAGTCTTGCACTGTTACTGTTAGTGTTACAACTTACACCCCAGGCCTATCTATACACTAAGTATCTATCATTGACACAATGTGTTACTGTTAGTGTTACAACTTACACCCCAGGCCTATCTATACACTAAGTATCTATCATTGACACAATGTGTTACTGTTAGTGTTACAACTTACACCCCAGGCCTATCTATACACTAAGTATCTATCATTGACACAATGTCAAACCTAATTAATTACCCATTATTTCTATGGGCCACAGCTCCATATACCGGCAATACTAAAAATATGCATGCAGATTAATAAGATCCACAACAAGACAATGATAATATTAATTATTCCACATGTTTGCAGATTGCAGGTGTCAATAATATGAATTGATTTACAAATATTATGAACATTTCTATTTCCAGGTGTACATGTCAAAACTGTGTGAACATGGAGACAGTGGCTGAGTGTGTCTGCTGTAGTGAAATAGAGGCAGTGACCAGAACGATGGAGGAGGAGGGGGTGAAGACGTGCATCATAGACCACCATGGCTTTCCATCTGTGTGTCTGGATGAATGGGTGCTGCAGACAGCGTATAACGCCTACAAACAGCAATATGGCATGCTGCAGCAACAGCAAAATGAGTGAGGCACTAATAAGTTTAAATAATTCTTTATTCTATCAACCTTTGGAAGATAAGTCAGAATGAGCACTTTCTTATCTTATTCTTATTCTGTGAAATGTACTGTGCTACAATGCACATGACATTATATATCATAGAAGTATTACATAGATGGACCGTAGATGTCAACAATATTTACAATTTACTGCAACAGTAAATGACAAATGAATAGAATGCATGACAATGTCTTTTGAATCTCAGAGAACAGTGAGTCACTGTGTATCCATGTCCGGATAATAACAGCTGCCATCATTTGCTACTTGCAGGCGGAGACGACACACAGCCTATCGACAGTTTGTCCGCTTCTGCTGGGGATATCTGGGAAAGGACATAAGGGTGGTACTACCAGCTTGTGTAGTACATAAGATTAGGACAACATTCCCATCGATGGACTACACGGGGTTCCAAGACGTGCAGTGACTGCAACAGAATCTACATGGCCACTGTACTTAATCAATAAAATCAATCAATCAATCAATCAGTCAATCAATCAATGTTTATTTATATAGCACTAAATCACAAATGTCTCAAAGGGCTGTACAAGCCACAACGACATCCTCGGTACAGAGCCCACACACGGGCAAGGAAAACTCACCCCAGTAGGACGTCGATGTGAATGACTATGAGAAACCTTGGAGAGGACCGCATATGTGGGTAACCCCCCCCCTCTAGGGGAGACCGAAAGCAATGGATGTCGAGTGGGTCTAACATATTAGTGAGGGTCCAGTGGAGCCAGCAGGAGGCCACCCCGAGCGGAGACGGGTCAGCAGCGCAGATGTCCCCAACCGATGCACAGGCGAGCGGTATACCCCGGGTCCCAACTCTGGACAGCCAGCACTTTATCCATGGTCACCGGAATAACCCCTCCACGTGGGGGGGGGGCAGAGGAGAAAAGAAAAGAAACGGCAGATCAACTGGTCTAAAAAGGGGGTCTATTTAAAGGCTAGAGTATACAAATGAGTTTTAAGATGGGACTTAAATGCTTCTACTGAGGTAGCATCTCTAACTGTTACCGGGAGGGCATTTCACACTTACCGAAGCGACTCCTGTGCTTGGCGATGGCTTCCTCCTTGTCTGGCTTCTCCAGTTCATCGCAGAGGAAGGGAGGCACATCCACAGTGACGCTGAGTGGTGTTCTCTCGTCAGGGGTCTGTCTGCAGCCAGCAACAACCTCCCTGATCAAGTCATCTACGTAGCCTGCAAAATACAATTGTACATGTTCCTGCTCACAACATAATATACTCATGGAGAGTGAAACTTGACAGTATTATTATCATGATACAAAGTGTCAAGTGTTTACATGTTTTGTGTCCTCTACACTTACGGTATGTTGGCTCTGTCGCGATTTTCTTGACCACATGGCCCCCTGCTTTATACTTCGGGTAGCGTACTGCATAGCGCTCAGCACCCGCTTGTGTAGTGGCTATAGGGCGGCTCGAATTTTCGTTCCAGTGCAGCCCAGCAAGCAGGTTCCTAGGTGTGGTAACAGAATAATGTAATAATTAGTACTAAAGTATGGCACACACTAGTGACACTTAGATTAGTGTGGAAACATACCTGCACAGCATTCCGATGTATGAGAAGACATACATTTTCGGTGCGAACTGTATAAGATAAAAGACACTTTATTCAGTCATGCGTCCATACAATGTGTGTGTAAATTTATAAATTGTTTGTAAATTTGAATACAAATGTTTGTGTATTAAACTGTTAATAGTCAGCTATTAAAGCTTGATCTCCTGCAGTAATGAAGCTGTTTTGTTTTCAATGTTAACACCACGCCAGAATTGTTTGCAATCTTTCTCACCAAGATGCCAGCCACTATGTTGGACCTCCAACATTCTCTTGCTTACACTGACTGTATCAAGGCTTCATTTAGTATGCTCTAGTATTTTGCTCCCTGGCCACCAAAGTCCTAGTGGCAGGTGGTAACCACCGACACCACCTACAGGCGATCAGTCTAATTCTCACCTGTATGATAAGGCTATGGAACGCCTCCACCTTGGAAGTCTGGTGTTCACCCGACAGCATGGCGATATCTTTTAGCAGGGACTTGTTGTTGACCACCTCCTCCAGTTTCACTGCTGAGCGTGAACCTAAACATAAATTTAAAATAGAACAACGTTTCTACAAAAATGTTCCAGTCAACTTAAACTGGTTATTTACTTACAAGTTTATCTGAATTTTTTGACTTTCAAAAGATGTGCAGGAAAATACTGCTAGTCCCTCACTGCTTTCGGGCAACTTATTTGCCTACTCACTTTGTTTGAGCCATTTCTTTTGCCGTTGCAGTTGTCCATGAGTACAAATTGGGAAGAGGTCGCCATGGTCCTTGTGGATGTTCTGAATGTGTCGCTCCACAGACTTCCACTTGGCAACCAGAAGTTCCCCCTCTCCAGGCGGTGTAGACACTGCTGCCCAGTAGAGGTGGTTGATTATACTTTGCACCCAGGGCTTCAGGTCTTCACAGTCCTTATGCTTGGCGATGGCCTTCAGTTTCTTTCCGATGGCTACAAACAGAAAAAAACAGAAATTTGTGGATTAAATACAATATCGCATTCATCTGATCACTGATATGTACACACTACTTCACAACTTGTCATGCATACAAATAATCCAACTAACATTTTGCAACATGCCAGATGTCATAGCAGTGCCGTGTATTGGGCATGTTTTCACGAATCCATTTAGCGATCTGTCTGTGTCTGTCTGTCACCAGCACCCCGACATCCAGGTCCCAGCTGATCAGCAGTTCCACCATCCTCTTCAGTCCTTCCATCTCCATATGGTAGCTGCCAAGACATTCGTTGCTCTGAAATATATATAACAGAAAAGGAATGAGCAAAGAAAAAAATGAAAAAGGGGCTTAGTATACATTGAAATGGTTAATGTTATTAGACAAATTTACTAGGATAATTCTGGAAAATCCCTTATCTGCTTATTGTGTTACTAGTGTTTTAGTGAGATTATATGGTCGTACCTGTACAACCTGAAGGTCGAGAACCACATTGGCCACAAGCTCCATTGTGGTGTAGGTACCGAACTTGGCGCTGTGTCCCGGACTGTCTGCTCGCCCATCACCACCAAGGACGAGGGGTCGGCCTTCCACCTGCAGCATGGTGAGGTGCGTCCGTTGCTGTTCCTCCCACACCTTTTTGATGGCTGGCTGCAGGATGAGCTCCTGGTGGTTGAAAAATGTCCTCTTCACATACGTGACCACTCCGATGCTGTTCAGCACTTGCAACACCTTGCCAGAAGATGCCCCAGCGAAGAGGATGCCAGCAGACAGCAGGATGTTGCCCGCGGCATAAGGGCCAATGTTTGGCTGGCTGCTCCAACTACTCCTCTGGTCACATGATGCACATTGAAGAGTCATGGTCAGCTGTGTACCGTTCGAATCCCAAGAAGGGCTTATGTCCTGGCTGCCACAGACTGGACAGTGACACCACTTGACGAGACTCTGGAGGCACGACTCAAAGATGATGTACTTCGGTTCCTTGTGGCAGCCCTCTTCATGCATCTGGTGAGTACATGGGCGATCTGGCGACCCGTCAGATTGACACGGATCCGATGTCGTTGACTCACTCGGCACATAGCTGTCATCGGAAGAACCACCAACAAAAGGCGCAGTGGGACTTGATGCTGGTCCTTCATCAAACAATGCAGGAGGTGGTCGTAGCTTGGCTTGCATTCCAGACACACCTGGAGCTGCTATGTTAGTCTGCATCTCGGGGCTGTCAGATGGAGCTGCTACACTTGACAATGGGACTTCACTAACCCTGGCCGGCCGAGCTCTAACCCTCTCGAGGATATCTGGGGTCACCTGGTGTCCTAGCAATAAAATCAAGCACAAGTTGTTTTATATAATCTGTTAAAATTAAACTAGAATCACATAATAATTATTGTCTTTGAATCACCTAATTTATCTGTCTACTCTACTCTGCACAGGCAGCGTGCAATGTGTACTGTGATGTGCAGAATCATGTTCGTCACCGAAATAGACATACCCTTTGATCTATGATGTATTTTCCCTGTTTGGGTGCTCTTGCTACTGGTCATTGCTGTTGGTGCTGTCCCAATCGGTACCCAGTCCGTCTGGCATCCTTGTTCTCTTGTATTTCCCTGGAAATGGAGAAACAGCTACATGTAATATGGATACCTCATTTACATTAATTATGAATACTTTTGGATTGGGCTTGAACTGTAATCCATTTGAACATTGATTAGGAAAACAAATCGAACCTGATCTTGATCGCCCTCCTCATCAGGCAAATCTAGTGCCATTGCCATTGGTTCATCCACCGCATCCGCCACTGATGCCGTAGTCGTACTGTCCATGATCTGATCTATTGTCTGTAAATGTACAAATGTACAATACTTTATATTATTGTCTATTGTAATCTATTGACAGTATTGACACTATTGACAGTAATGTCAGTAAATGTACGATACTTTATACTGCAGAAGAACTTGACTAGAACTTGAAGCAATAATTATATGTAGACTATTTTATTGTTAATTTATTTCATTGTTCATGGAGTAGTCCAGTGGTTCTCAAATGGGGGTACGCATACCCTTGGGGATACTTGAAGGTATGCCAAGGGGTACGAGAGATTTTTTTTTAAATATTATAAAAATAGCAACAATTCAAAAATCCTTTATAAATATATTTATTGAATAATACTTCAACAAAATAAATGTTTAGAATTAAGTTCATGAATCCAGATGGATCTCTATTACAATCCCCAAAGAGGGCACTTTAAGTTGATGATTACTTCTATGTGTACAAAATATTATTTATAATTGAATCACTTGTTTATTTTTCAACAAGTTTTTAGTTATTTTTATATCTTTTTTTCCAAATAGTTCAAGAAAGACCACTACAAATTAGCAATATCTTGCACTGTTATACAATTTAATAAATCAGAAACTGATGACATAGTGCTGTATTTTTTTTCTTTTTTTCAACCAAAAATGCTTTGCTCTGATTAGGGGGTACTTGAATTAAAAAAATGTTCACAGGGGAAAATCACTGAAAAAAGGTTGAGAACCACTGGAGTAGTCTATGACTGTGTGTGTTAGTTTTGGTTGATTGATTGAGACTTTTATTAGTAGGTTGCACAGTGAAGTACATATTCCGTACAATTGACCACTAAATGGTAACACCCCAATAAGTTTTTCAACTTGTTTAAGTCGGGGTCCACTTAAATTGATTCATGATACAGATATATACTATCATCATAATACAGTCATCACACAAGATAATCACATTGAATTATTTACATTATTTACAATCCGGGGTGTGGAGGTGGGGGGGTTTCAACAATTGAGAACAAAGAAATGGATATTGGAACAGTGTAGTCTGACTATGAAAACTGGATATCAAGATTCTTACCCTCTTCCTTTCCCTTTTGGCAAATGCAGACCTCATGTGCCCAGTCTGTCCGCTTGTGGAGGGGGTAGGGTGCTCCGGACTTGTCCGTGGTCTATCGAAAATAGTTGGCTTCGCACCTTTCTTCAGCACGAGTCGACGAGTGCTGATTCCCATTTCTGCCATTCGCAAGGGACCCTCTTCGAAACATGATCTTTCGAAATGTTCGCTGCATAATACACTGTACTTCGTATGTGTCGTCCAATCCAACCGTGTTCGCTTGACTTCTTTGTTCCATAGTAAAGCTTGGCCGCCATCTTTTGGGAAAAGAAACAATGAAACACCGGTTGTGTTTTGGTTTGTGTTGCTACATCCAGCAGCAACACACCGCTTCCCTACAACTCTCTTTTTTGCAGTCTCCATTGTTAATTGAACAAATTTCCAAAAGATTCACCAACACAGATGTCCTGAATACTGTGGAAATTAGCGATTAAAACAGAGCTGTTTAAATTGGGAGGGACCTATTCCAAGATGACGCGTTCAACTGCCTTCGTCACGCGCATACGTCATCATACCGCGACGTTTCAGCCGGATATTTCCCGGGAAATTTTAAATGTCACTTTATAAGTTAACCCGGCCGTATTGGCATGTGTTGCAATGTTAAGATTTCATCATTGATATATAAACTATCAGACTGCGTGGTCGGTAGTAGTGGGTTTCAGTAGGCCTTTAAAAGAGCAGAGCTGATGCAACCAGACATTTCTACATCCATCCATCCATTTTCTACTGCTTGTCCCTTTTACAGCTACAAAAGTAAAAAACAACAACAACAAAAAAACATATACACTGTGGTGGCCTCGTCTGCTGGGGTGGGGGGGGGAAGCATGGCCAGAGACAGGAGCAGACCCAACAAAGCAACCAAGAGAGCCGACTCCACCCTCGGCCAGGTGTCCGATACCTGCTCATTTAGCCAAGACACTGGGAAGCTTCATCCACATCTCCTCCAGTCTCTCCAAACGGACTCTGGTGTGGCAGAGACCCGGCAGCTGGTCCCCACGGCCAAAAGGCTCCCCGGGAGGCAGATCCAGAAGTTCACAAAACTGGGGTTAGTTCGGTTTATTGCCCACTGAGACCTTTTCTATCATCCTCAATCCACACGGTCCTACTTTTAACCGCGAGAAAACACTTTTCAGCGAAGGAAAATCTTCGTTCTTGGCAAACGTTCGTCCTCAAGTCGATGGAGGAAAATAAATAGGAACTTTGTCCCGTTTCCTCTATTGCATCGAAGGTCTCACCTTCGTGGTGTTCCTTCTTCAAGCCAGCTCAGGGGCCTCGTGGTTGGAGTGTCCGCCCTGAGATCGCTAAATGTTACATTTTCCTGTGAAATTCTAGCGACTGAGCTGCACATTTTTACCGTAAAATGTACAGGTATATTTTTTTTACGGTGTACATAAACAAGATGTAATTAAAGCTGCAAGCAGCGTTGGTCGGGTCCGCATTTTGGCTGGTGCTGGTCCTAGGTGTCCCAATACTTTTGTCCAGTGGTAGTCCTGAGTGAGACCTACATAGAGGTTTTTGTTTTGTGTCTCTACGATATTCGTACAGGGAGTTAGAGGAAGTTGTGTCTGTGTTTTTTTCCTAGGTGCTACGGCACAGTGGTTGTTTTCTTTGAAGGCGCGTAAAATCACAGCAGCGGAGCAGCTTTAGTGGTCCTAATTCCTTTTCACATTGTCATTATAGGGTATTCCTACCGGAAGTTACAAGCAGTTTTGTCTGAGTTTTCCTCTGAGAAGCAGTTTTGTCTCTGTTTTATTCAAAAATTGCGCTAGAGCGCTGAGTTTTGGGGTTCGGTTTTATTTGTTTCATGTCTCTAAGACGTTCCTACCGGAAGTTACAAGCCGTTTTGTCTGAGTTTTCCTCTGAGAAGCAGTTTTCTCTCTGTTTTATTCAAAAAATTGCGCTAGAGCGCTGAGTTTTGGGGTTCGGTTTTATTTGTTTCATGTCTCTAAGACGTTCCTACCGGAAGTTACAAGCAGTTTTGTCTGAGTTTTCCTCTGAGAAGCAGTTTTGTCTCTGTTTTATTCAAAAATTGCGCTAGAGCGCTGAGTTTTGGGGTTCGGTTTTATTTGTTTCATGTCTCTAAGACGTTCCTACCGGAAGTTACAAGCAGTTTTGCCTGAGTTTTCCTCTGAGAAGCAGTTTTGTCTCTGTTTTATTCAAAAATTGCGCTAGAGCGCTGAGTTTTGGGGTTCGGTTTTATTTGTTTCATGTCTCTAAGACGTTCCTACCGGAAGTTACAAGCAGTTTTGTCTGAGTTTTCCTCTGAGAAGCAGTTTTGTCTCTGTTTTATTCAAAAATTGCGCTAGAGCGCTGAGTTTTGGGGTTCGGTTTTATTTGTTTCATGTCTCTAAGACGTTCCTACCGGAAGTTACAAGCCGTTTTGTCTGAGTTTTCCTCTGAGAAGCAGTTTTGTCTCTGTTTTATTCAAAAATTGCGCTAGAGCGCTGAGCTTTGGGTTTTGGGGTTTGGTTTTTTTTTTTGGATCGCAATTTCCACCAGTCCCGATGTGTGTGAGAAGTTTGGTGAGTTTTGAAGTATTTTAAGGGGGTCAAATTACACCTCAAAGAGGCAAAAATGAGTGTTTTTAGTACATTTTTGTCTTAAATGGGAAATTACCAACTTCCTGTTGGTTTTTGCCCGAAGATGTTAAATTATGAAATGTAGGTCTAAGTCAGACCTACATAGAGGTTTTTGTTTCATGTCTCTACGACCTTCCTAGTGGGAGTTACAGGCAGTTTGTTTTTGTTTTTTCCTAGGGGGCGCTAGAGCGCAATTTTGATTTTTGGGGTTTGGTTTTTTATTAGATGGCAATTTTTGCAGGTGCTGATGTTTGTGTCAAATTTGGTGAGTTTTGAAGCATGTTAAGTGGGTCAAATTAGAGTTTTTTGTGGCGGCGGAATAATAATAATAAAACCTTACAATAACAATAGGTTCCTTTGTACCTGTACATGCGAACCCTAATAATCAAATGCCTATGCAAATTCCAAGACATTCAAACCTTCTACTGAGCAACTTCCGGTGGTTTTACTTTGACGAGCCAATGTTACGGGAAAAACTCTGGCAGCTCAGTTGCCTAAATTTTAAAATTGTTCATTCAAACTGTGGCAGCGTTCTTCCATTTACAGTAAAATGTTACATTTGTACTGAAAAATTCTAGCGACTGAGTTGCCAATTTTTACCGTCAAATGTACATATTTTTTGTACATAAACAAGATATAATAATGCAATCTGTTGTCGTGTTCCCTAATTTGAGTGGACATAAATGAAGGTGTGTGTTGCTGAGCCCGACCTGGACATCATCTGGACTGGACCTGGTTTTAAGAACCCTTTAAAGCAGTGTTTTTTAACCTTTTCTGCTCCACACGCTGTAAGTCTTTGCTGTCGTCCAGCATTCTGTTTTTGTTTACTTTGTAGCCAGTTCAGTTTTAGTTTCGTTCTGCATAGCCATCCCTAAACTTCAATTACTTTTCTTAGCGGCACTCACCTTTTGTTTATTTTTGGTTTAAACATTAGATACCTTTTCACCTGCAAACCACTGTCGTCGTTCCCGACATCTACAAAGCAATTAGCTACCTGATGCCACCTACTGGTATGGAAGAGTATCACATGGTGTCTCTGCCGAGCTCTAGACAGCACCGACACTCGACAACGGCACATTTACAGATTGTAATTACTGGTTCGTGTCAGGTTCAAACACTGATGACATCTATTAAACAAGACAAGAAGCAAGGAATTAAACAGAGACCGAATTCAATTTGGCTCAATGAGGAGAAACGTGTAGCCACTGTACCCTTGTAGAGTGTCGTCCCACGCTCCTGACGAAAGATTGGACGCCTCCGCTTTTATTGGGACTTTCCCTGATTAAATGGCAACAGCTGTTTCTAAGGGACGGGGGTCGTAACTGTTGCAGAACAGTTCAAAGAAAAGGTCGTAAAACAGTTCAAAGAAGAGGTGCCTTGAGGGGAGTCAGGTCCTGCTTCCTCTTCGCTTTGTAGTTCTTGGGTCAAGACAAAATCTTTCTGTGGAATACAATACATCAAAGAACCAGAACACCTTCATGTCGCTTCCCATCCTACACTGGAGTTTTACAAGCCTTCGTTTGGTAGGATCAAAGACAGCTTTTGTCTTCTCGCCGGGAACTCATTGGAACACAAAGTTGTGTGATAACTTAGATACAATTATTGTACCAGTTTGCATAAAATACTTTTAACCCAATTAGTGTGCCGCGGCACAGTGGTTGAAAAACATTGCATTAAACAATCTTACTTCATTGACGACCTGGTCTGGTGAAGATAATGTCCTTTATTTTATTTTATTAAAAAAAAAAAAAAAACTAAAATTAAAATAAAAAACATTTTCTTGAACAAAAAATAATAATAAAATAAAATAAAAACAGTTACATAGAAACTAGTAATAAATGAAAATGAGTAAAATTAACTATTAAAGGTTAGTACTATTAGTGGACCAGCAGCACACACTATCTGTATCCTTTGCAGAATTTATTGATATTTATTGTTATATTGTTAATATTAATAACCGTGTCCCTTGCAGACTGTATTGTTGTATATTGTAGGAACAATAATATTAATAACAGAAGGAAACAACCCTTATGTGTGAATGGGGGGCGGGGGGGGGGGGGGGGGGAGGGGGTTGGTTGGGTTGGTGCACTAACTGTAAGTGTATTTTGTGTTTTTTTTAAATAATAATAATAATGTATTTTATTTGTAAAAACACTTTGCATTGAGCAAACAACCTCAAAGTGTTACGGTGCATTTAAAAAAATACAAAAATAAAAATACAATTAAATAAATAAATAAAAACTTGAACAGCCTAATAGCTAGAACTAGCACACATATATCTAAATTATGTCGATTTAATAAAAAAAACAAAAAAACAAAACGACAACAATATATAATAATCAAATTCCTATGCAATTACGTTCTTTGTTTTGACTGGGGAGAAAAGTGGAGCGACTGGAAATGTATGAGCTGGAAATCTGCTGATGACGTACGCGCACTCACAGAGCATGTGATGCTAACTACATCCACCAGATGTCAGTGTTGGCCTTATTTTCTCAGTGCGCAGCCGCAGTGGGAGAACGCTTGAAAACTAAGCAGACACTCAAAATGAAATAGGGAAAGGGATTAGTTGATGTTTATTATAACAATGCGTGTTTTTTGAAATCCCAAGACATTCGAACCTTCTACTGAGGAACTTCCGGTCGTTTTACTTTGACAAGCCAATGACCGGAAGTGTCGTTGAATGCCATGCGCTTGATGCCGCTTAGGAGCGAGCGTCGAGCAGGAAGCTGACCGCGGGCGGGGGGGGGTTGAACGTTGTCTGGCGGCCCCGAGGACGAGCACACGCCGCGGAGCACCATGGCGACGCAAGGACCGGAGTCCGCCCGTTCTCCGTCCCTCGCTTCCCAGCACGGATCCTCGCCGTCCGGCCCGAGCCTCAGCAACGGCCCCGCGCCGCCCAACCGCGGCTTGGAGCGGGCGCTGGAGGAGGGGGCGGGCAGCGGGGCCATCAACCTCAGCGGCCGGAAACTGAAGGAGTTCCCCCGGACTGCGGCCAACCACGACCTGAGCGACACGGTGCAGGCAGGTAGGAAGACCCCACCTTTGATGGTCCGCTATGGTTACAGTGGTGGAATGTTCGAGAAGAAGTGGGCGATGATTCCCCACCGCTGGCCCAAATTAAACACAGAATGCGAATGAAAGAACATAAACAGAAGAGTCGGTTAAACATCAACAGAAGAGTCAGTCAGAGCCGCTGTCAAAGGGAGCGCTATGTGACGTCACAAAGGTGCGGATGTGACGTCACAGACATGTCCAAACGGTAGCCTGTAATTTGTATGGTGCTTCAAAGTGCTTGCTAGCTCGACCCAGAGGCGATGCTAGTCATTTGGGGGCCCGAGGCAAACCTAGTCATTTGGGGGCCCAAGGCAAACCTAGTCGTTGGGGCCCTCCACCTACCAAAGACAACATGGTCATTGTAGACATAAATCAACATTTGAATTAGCGCTGGGCGATTTGGACGAAAAAGTATATCTCGATATATTTTTACTTAAATTCGATATATATATCTCGATATATTTCCCGGTGAAAGTGTACATATAAAGATATGTGAATAATATAAATACAGTCTATTACACACCATTATTCACATGTGAATAATATAAATACATACTATTGTACAGCATTATTTACATGTGAATAATATAAATACAGTCTATTACACACCATTATTCACATGTGAATAATATAAATACATACTATTATACAGCATTATTTACATGTGAATAATATAAATAGTCTATTACACTGCATTATTCACATGTGAATAATATAAATACAGTCTATTATACAACATTATTCACATGTGAATAATATAAATACAGTCTATTATACAGAATTATTTACATGTGAATAGTATGAATACAGTCTATTATACATCATTATTCACATGTGAATAATATAAATGCAGTCTATTATACAGCATTATTCACATGTGAATAATGTAAATACAGTCTATTACACTGCATTATTCACATGTAAATAATATAGAGTCTATTACACTGCATTATTCACATGTGAATAATATAAATACAGTCTATTACACAGCATTATTCACATGTGAATAATATACATACAGTCTATTATACAGCATTATTCACATGTGAATAATATAGTCTATTATACAGCATTATTCACATGTGAATAATATAAATACAGTCTATTATACAGCATTATTCACAAGTGAATAATATAAATACAGTCTATTATACAACATTATTCACATGTGAATAATATAAATACAGTCTATTATACAGAATTATTTACATGTGAATAGTATAAATACATGTGAATAATATAAATACAGTCTATTATACAGCATTATTCACAATTGAATAATATAAATACAGTCTATTATACAGCATTATTCACATGTGAATAATATAAATACAGTCTATTATACATCATTATTCGCATGTGAATAATATAAATACAGTCTATTATACAGCATTATTCACATGTGAATAATATAAATACAGTCTATTATACAGCATTATTCACATGTGAATAATATAAATACAGTCTATTATACAGCATTATTCACATGTGAATAATATAAATACAGTCTATTATACAGCATTATTCACATGTGAATAATATAAATACAGTCTATTATACAGCATTATTCACATGTGAATAATATAAATATAGTCTATTATACAGCATTATTCACATGTGAATAATATAAATACAGTCTATGCCCTGACATGGTGATGGAGTGCTTTCACAAGTCCAAAACAAGTGGTAAACAGTCTCTGGATGCATACGTCAGCCTGTAATTTGTATGGTGCTTCAAAGTGCTTGCTAGCTAAACCCAGAGGCGTTGCTAGTCATTTGGGGGCCCAAGGCAAACCTAGTCGTTGGGGCCCTCCACCTACCAAAAACAACATGGTCCTTGTAGACATAAATCAACATTTTAAATAAAGTAGGAGTCATTTTTTTGAATGAGCATTATTTTGTTAGCAGAGTTGGACCGGATTTGTGGCGCTAGAAAATTTACTTTTGTTGTAGTGTTTCTTAACCAGAAAATATCTGTTTGTCAGCTGCAGCGTTACTCCGTCGTAATACACTTTTCCACCACTTGTGGCAATGAAGGCAATCTCAAACAAACAGAAGAAGTCTGGAGCTAAAGTCAAAGAGAAGTTGCTTCAGTGCAAAAAATATGACTAAAGTGGTGAAGCTGTATTTTCATTTGCACTTTCATTTAACTGAGAGTTTAGTTAAGAAACATATTAATTTATCTTATTTATTTTAGCAGAACAAAATACATATTGTATGCAAATGTATTGTGTATTTGATTAGTACTTCTTCCTCTAGTCAGCCTGACCTAAACCTAATGTTTATTTGTTAAATTGGTTAAAAAAAAAACATTTTTATTATCTATTATTTTAGTAAGAATTTATCTTAGCACTGAATAATTTTTTCCTACCCCTGGCTCTTCCTCGTGAAACTGTTCCATTAAAATGTTACTATCCTGACCGGTAGGTGGCGCTAGGATTTGGAGTCAGTGTTCAGAGTTAGCATTTTACTGATCTTGGTGGTCAACATCAGGGGAAGCACAAGACTTGAGAAAATACAGGAAGAAACTTGCTAATCTTAGTTCTAAAACAAGATTGATCTTGAGTTCCGACTGAAAGGAAATCAGTTTTTGGCAGAGCTGTGTGGGCCCCAACTTTATTATATTCCGTGGACGGTCACAACTCTATCCAAGCTCAGCCGGAAGCTTCTATTTTCCTGTTTCCAGTCCCTTGTCTGTACCATCTGGATACTTCCTCTTACTTCATGTGGTGGGCAATAACATTGCAAGTCACTTGGCTTCAGTCTCTGGTCTTTGGCCTGGGTCTTCCAAGTCTCAGGTTCATAGTCTCTAGTCTAGTGTTGTGTTCAAACTCGTCACTTACCGATCAAATTGTTGTAAAACAGTGATTGATAGTCACACTTTTTAAACTCTGTTGACTGTTGAAACTGCTCATTTACGGGAGAAGCAAGCCTGCGCTAGCTAGCCTAAATGCTATTGCTAACATGAGTACAGGAGACATTAACGTCTTTCCCCGTTATAAAGCGACATTCCCCCAATCTTAACTTGTATACAATATTGCAGTCTGAGCATCCACAATATTGAAATGTGCTCTTTTCGCTCAACCTTTTCGATCGAAACTTCAAGGAATAATGACAACAGGAAGTGAACTCGCATGATGTCACATAAGCAGGAAGTTAAGTGCCCCAACACCCGTTTGTTCTTCATCATTAAGAAAAATCACGAAAGCCTTTACGAATTAAAACGGAAGAAGACAAACATATTTAAACTCTAAAATGAAATGATATGGCTCTTAAGAAGACAGCAATATTCGAAGTATATTGTTTATACACAATGTTGACATCTATAGTTATATTTTGATAACAATCATAAATTAATCTTTCAGCACATACACAATGTTGACATCTATGGTTATATTTTGATAAACAATCATAAATGAAGCTTTTAGCACATACACAATGTTGACATCCATAGTTATATTTTGATAAACAATCATAAATGAATCTTTCAGCACCTACACAATGTTGACATCTATAGTTATATTTTGATAACAATCATAAATGAATCTTTCAGCACATACACAATGTTGACATCTGTGGTTATATTTTGATAAACAATCATAAATGAAGCTTTTAGCACATACACAATGTTGACATCTATAGTTATATTTTGATGACAATCATAAATAAATCTTTAGCCCATACACAATGTTGACATCTATAGTTATATTTTGATAAACAATCATAAATGAAGCTTTTAGCACATACACAATGTTGACATCTATAGTTATATTTTGATAAACAATCATAAATTAATCTTTCAGCACATACACAATGTCGACATCTATAGTTATATTTTGATAAACAATCATAAATGAATCTTTCAGCACGTACACAATGTTGACATCTATAGTTATATTTTGATAAACAATCATAAATAAAGCTTTCTGCACATACACAATGTTGACATCTATAGTTATATTTTGATAAACAATCATAAATGAATCTTTCAGCACATACACAATGTTGACATCTATAGTTATATTTTGATAAACAATCATAAATAAAGCTTTCTGCACATACACAATGTTGACATCTATAATTATATTTTGATAAACAATCATAAATGAATCTTTCAGCACATACACAATGTTGACATCTATAGTTATATTTTGATAACAATCATGAATGAATCTTTCAGCACGTACACAATGTTGACATCTATAGTTATATTTTGATAACAATCATAAATGAATCTTTCAGCACGTACACAATGTTGACATCTATAGTTATATTTTGATAACAATCATAAATGAAGCTTTCTGCACATGCACAATGTTGACATCTAGTTATATTATGATAAACAATCATAAATTAATCTTTCAGCACGTACACAACGTTGACATCTATAGTTATATTTTGATAAACAATCATAAATTAATCTTTCAGCACATACACAATGTCGACATCTATAGTTATATTTTGATAAACAATCATAAATGAAGCTTTTAGCACATACACAATGTTGACATCCATAGTTATATTTTGATAAACAATCATAAATGAAGCTTTTAGCACATACACAATGTTGACATCCATAGTTATATTTTGATAACAATCATAAATTAATCTTTCAGCACATACACAATGTTGACATCTATAGTTATATTTTGATAACAATCATAAATGAATCTTTCAGCACATACACAATGTTGACATCTGTGGTTATATTTTGATAAACAATCATAAATGAATCTTTCAGCACATACACAATGTTGACATGTATAGTTATATTTTGATAAACAATCATAAATAAAGCTTTCTGCACATACACAATGTTGACATCTATAGTTATATTTTGATAAACAATCATAAATGAATCTTTCAGCACGTACACAATGTTGACATCTATAGTTATATTTTGATAAACAATCATAAATAAAGCTTTCTGCACATACACAATGTTGACATCTATAGTTATATTTTGATAAACAATCATAAATGAATCTTTCAGCACATACACAATGTTGACATCTATAGTTATATTTTGATAAACAATCATAAATAAAGCTTTCTGCACATACACAATGTTGACATCTATAATTATATTTTGATAAACAATCATAAATGAATCTTTCAGCACATACACAATGTTGACATCTATAGTTATATTTTGATAACAATCATGAATGAATCTTTCAGCACGTACACAATGTTGACATCTATAGTTATATTTTGATAACAATCATAAATGAATCTTTCAGCACGTACACAATGTTGACATCTATAGTTATATTTTGATAACAATCATAAATGAAGCTTTCTGCACATGCACAATGTTGACATCTAGTTATATTATGATAAACAATCATAAATTAATCTTTCAGCACGTACACAACGTTGACATCTATAGTTATATTTTGATAAACAATCATAAATGAATCTTTCAGCACGTACACAATGTTGACATGTATAGTTATATTTTGATAACAATCATAAATGAATGTTTCAGCACATACACAATGTTGACATCTATAGTTATATTTTGATAAACAATCATAAATGAAGCTTTTAGCACATACACAATGTTGACATCTATAGTTATATTTTGATAACAATCATAAATTAATATTTCAGCACATACACAATGTTGACATCTATAGTTATATTTTGATAAACAATCATAAATTAATATTTCAGCACATATACAATGTTGACATCTATAGTTATATTTTGATAAACAATCCTTCATGAATCTTTCAGCACATACACAATGTTGACATCTATATTTATATTTTGATAAACAATCATAAATTAATCTTTCAGCACATACACAATGTTGACATATATAGTTATATTTTGATAAACAATCATAAATGAATCATTCAGCACATACACAATGTTGACATCTATAGTTATATTTTGATAAACAATCATAAATTAATCTTTCAGCACATACACAATGTTTACATCTATAGTTATATTTTGATAAACAATCCTTCATGAATCTTTCAGCACATACACAATGTTGACATCTATAGTTATATTTTGATAAACAATCATAAATGAATCTTTCAGCACATACACAATGTTGACATCTATAGTTATATTTTGATAAACAATCATAAATGAATCTTTCAGCACATACACAACGTTTAGATCTATACTTATATTTTGATAAAGACGGGGAAACACATGCGTACTCGTAAACGGCGTGTGCAACAACAACAAGGCAACAAACATGGCAGTGGACGCCAAATTAAATCGCGAAATGCAACTTTATCCGAGCAAAAACGATGCGTATTTATCCGGGACAGTCTTGATACCATTTTCCTTGAACCAACCACACACAAAGAAGTTGTAGACCTCCATTCTTTTACAAGTTATCGTCGGTTTTTGTGGTGTAGAATGATGCCCGCAGCACCCGATAGTTCGACATGTCTGGGAACCCGGCCGACAGATAATCCTTGAGCTCACCAGACACATCTTATTTGATGAAGTATAGGAATAGATTCCATTGCGTAGATTGTTTTGCTCGGTATCTGCTTTTAACGGTAAGATCTAGGCCCCTTGCATATTCAGTTTGCTCCACCACATCATTTACTTCCGTTCAAAAGTCACGTGACTGAACACAACCAATACCCGTGATCAATTAGGTCACAATAGCCGTGGTATGAAATGATCTTATCGATACATGGGTGAACGCAAACCAGATGGCCATTAAATGTATTTTTAACATTTTTGGTCCAGACCAGAGTACTGGACTATAAGTGTGAATAGACCATCAATGCATAATTATAGATCAACACACGATCAAGCAACACAAAGAGCTACTTCCTATAATAACCAAGCTGAGGACCACTTCCTGGGGAACTCAACAGTCTACATTCAAATGACACTGAGCTCAGGCCTCAGGGTCACTATAGCTGCTGGTAGAAGTAGTTACCACATTTAGTCACGGGTTTCTGAAGTGAATGCTCTGCGGGGTCCAGCCTCACCCGGCCTCGCAGCCCTCAGGTCGATTGAGTGTGAGGCCCCTTGCTCCAAGTCCTTGTCTTTAGCTTGTAAACCTTAGTTTCTAGTGCATACTCTATTGTCCGACCTCAAGCTTAGTCTGTTTTTTTTTTGTCCTTTGCTGTCAACAAGAACAACAAATCCTAATCAGATGTTTTCAGCTCATACTTCATGTGGGTTTTATGTCCTTGTTCCCAAACACCCGTGGAACCTTTTAGAACGTCTACTGAAGCTTTTTTCCTGTGAAATGAAACAGAAAGCCATTGTGTGTGTGTGTTCATTCCTAGCTCGTCATTTCTGCAGTGTTAGCAGTTTGTAGTGCATCCATACGTACAGTAAAGTGAGTCACTGCTGCTTACCTTGTCACAACATCTGCTATAAAAGACACTTTGTTTGGCGAGCAGTCGAAAAAAACAGATATAATCTTTATTTCACCGTCTGAGTATGAGGTTTTTTTTAGTTTGTTTTTTTTCCAGATAGTGCGTATGATTCAAACATTCTCCCACACTGCATTTTGGACTCGCTCATCAAACATTTAAAGGGGCTACGCCAAAGGGTTTCAACGTCTTGTGTGTTCCTAGGGTTGCAAAATTCCGGGAATATTCAAAGTTGGAAACTTTCCATGGGAATTAACGGGGAATTCATGGGAATAAACATTGAATGCAACATGCTAGATCTTGCAGCATGATTATTAGCTAAAACAACCTGATTTAATGCAAATGCAGTTGAATTTCCACCCTGCACTGTGCATTCCTCCATCACATGCACAGATAATTCCCAGCATGCTACACACTATAGCAGGGCTATTGAGGCCACACTAGTATTTGAGCCCAAGGACTTCATCCAGTCAGGTAAGTGTTGATATTACTGGATCTATGGTATTTAAGTTTAATAGAGGTGTAATTGATTGTTACTGTATGACTGTAGACTACTGAAAATCTAGTATCGTGACAACCCTACAGTATTTTACTCCGATCCTTTTTGTTGACGGCCTCAATCTCCTCTCAGATCAATGTGTCTCCTCCCAGGTGGAGTAGTAAATAGTAGTCATTGTTGTCTCACGCTGCCTGCCGAGTCACTGGCCAGACCGTTTTCTTCCCAATCTCCCTGATGCCTTCAAAAGACTTGTCAAATGCTTCAAAGGGAACACATAGGGTTGCAAAGGGGTGGAAAGTTTCCGGTAAATTTCCGGAAATTTAACACGGGAAGTTAAGCTCGGGAAGTTTGGAAATTTTGACCATTTTTTGATGATTCAAAGTTGGACACCGTCCATCTAATTCTGTAGAATAAGATGAGAAGCTTGTAAAAGACTAATGCAATGCCACACACAGATATAAATAGTCAGCTAAACAATTGGAGTAGTCTTTAAAAATATTTGACTGATGGACAAATGAATAGAAATAGGTTAGATGAATAAATGAACAGTCAATCAGCATGCTAAATCAAACTATAAGCTACATTCTTGTATGACAACAGAATGGCTAGCAGAACAGAAGGCGGAGGAAACTACACCTTTTGATTTAGTATTTGCTAGTTGAACTTTACAGATCACAAGAAAGGTAAATTCGGATCGCTAACGTTGTTGCCATAAATGAATGGGATTTAACATAGAGAAAATTAGCATCACGGCTAACTGAGAAATATTTTCAGTTCATTATGAGACTGTGGTGGTACATAAACCTAGCTAGCTAGAGATATTGGCCCCAAAATCATTAAAAAAGTACAGGAACAGCTAGCTAGCTTGAGTGGAAGTCTGCTGGAGTAGTCTACAGTCATACAGTAACAAGCAATTACACCTCTATTACACTTAAATACCATAGATCAAATATATTTACCCCAGTAATATCATCAACACTTACCTGACTGGATGAAGTCATTGGGCTCAAATACTAGTGTGGCCTCAATAGTAGTGTGTAGCATGCTGGGAATTATCTGCACATGTGATGGAGGAATGCACAGTGCAGGGTGGAAATTCTACTGAATTTGCATGAAATCAGGTTGTTTTAGCTAATAATCATGCTACAAGATCTAGCATGTTGCATTCAATGTTTATTCCCATTCATTTCCCGTTAATTCCCATGGAAAGTTTCCAACTTTGAATATTCCCGGAATTTTGCAACCCTAGTCTTTGTTAAGGTAGTCTGCTTTAAACACCCCCTATGAGAACTCGGCATGTTTCCGTCCGCTATTTCCTTTCCTCCCTTCTCTCACACACACACTCTGGGAACGAAGCAGTATATTCCCAGGAATGTAAACGTAAGCTGGGTCTGAGAGGCGGGTCCACCTTGCCCAGTTTTTGCAGCGCACCTTGAGCTAATGATACAGTCAAACAGAATTGCTGAACTCCTCATTCCTTGTCTCCTGTTTGGGATCCTCGCGGCTCCAATTCCAATGACACGGTTGGATGCTGGCGGGTTGTGTTGTGCATGCAAGTTGTCATGTTATTCCTTTTAAGTGGTCCCACTGGCCTTGGCGTGCAGCGCGTGAGTCTTTTAAATGGGGGAGACGAGGCTGGCTAGCTGTGCGGGAGCTAACCCGCAGAGACAGGAAGTGGTCACACCCGAGCTCATTGTGTCCTGGAGTCTGCAGCTGCAATCGTTTCCTCTGATGGAAACCAAGAACACCTATAGCCGCCCCCCCCTAAACTACTGACCAACAGTAAAGCCCAATGCTAAAGGCCAAACAACAAACCTTTTTACAATGTACTCAGATTTCGGGTTAATGCAGGCATGTGATTTGAACTTAATGAAAAAGACTGAAAACAGGCCAGGGGTCTGGGGGCTGCAGGTCCCTAGCTAGGTGCAGGGCGGTGCCCTGGTGGGGGGACAAGGGAGGCAACCCCCCCACGCACCGAAGCTCCTGGTTTTTAAAGTGTTTAAAGAATTGAAAAATGATCAACAGAGTTGACATAAATACTGTACATAATCCATTCATTCAAATGTATCACTGTCTGTTTCAGTCACTGTGTTATTTAGTCACTACAGTAATTGTGTTCACATCCACAGGAACCACATGGGTTAGCCTACTCGATACAGTATTTACAACCTTACTAGTGTTCACTTCACATCCAGAGATGGTTCATCTAGTTTTTGACATTATTTACACATAATTTTGTCGGTTTCAGTCACTATGTTATTTAGTCACTACAGTAATTACAACTTGTGTTCACATCCACAGGAACCACATGGGTTAGCCTACTCTATACAGCAGGGGTCACCAACGCGGTGCCCGCGGGCACCAGGTCGCCCGTGAGGACCAGATGAGTCGCCCGCGGGCCTGTTCTAAAAAAAAAAAAAAAAAAAAAAAATTTAAAAATTAAATCTACATAGAAAAAACACAAGATACACTTTCAATCAGTGCATCAACCCAAACAACCTCCCCCATGCACACTCATCCACACCCACTCACACAAAAGGGGTTATTTCTTTCTGCTACCAATATTCTGGTTCCCACAACATAGACAACACATCTGCAAGGGACACAGTCCCTGAACACAACATAGACAACACATCTGCAAGGGACACAGTCCCTGAACACAACATAGACAACACATCTGCAAGGGACACAGTCCCTGAACACAACATAGACAACACATCTGCAAGGGACACAGTCCCTGAAGCACACATGATTGTATAGGCTGCTGGTCCACTAACATTTTCATTAATTACTATTTTTTATGTAATTATTTTTATATTGTTTTACTTTCTTTTTTATCCAAGAAAATGTTTTTTATTTATTCATCTTATTTTATTTTATTTTTTAAAAAAGGGCCTTATCTTCAACAGTCCAGGTTGTCAATGAAATTAGATTTGTTTAAAGGGTTTTTTAAACCAGGCCAAGTCCAGATAATGTCCAAGTCGGACTCAGCAACACACACCTTCATTCATGTACACAGAAAAAAATTAGGGAACACAACAGATTGCATATAATTTATAAACAAAATTACATTTTCAAAATAAGCATTTATGTACAGTCCAGATTATGTCCAGGTCACTCAAATTAGGAAACACAACAACAGATATCATATAATCTATAAACATAATTATACTTTCAAAATAAGCCTTTGAGGACTTCTCATCTTTTTTTTAATGTTTTTTGGCATCATTATCGTTTTCAACCATGTAACTTTCTAAAGTTAGAAAATACTGAATAAATGTTTTAAAGAAAGTAATACTAAGTGAATATCTGTTTTTGGCCTTAAAAATAAACATTTTTACCGAGTACTATAATTAAATTGACTAAATCATGATTGTCAATGAACTCTCCTAAAATAACAGAAACCACATTAAGCTTCATAAACAAACCAATCCTTAAACACATTTTTTCAACTTCCACCCAAAACAAAGACACAATATGACAATACCAAAACAAATGCAGGGTGGATTCAGGCTCCTGACAACAAAATCGGCAATCATCTGACTCTGTCATATTCCATAATTTTAACATTTTCCCTGTGGGTAAAAAGTTATAAATAATTTTAATTTGAAAATAACGATTTTGCACATCGATAGTGGTTTTATAGATTAGTTTGAATATGGCATCCCATGGCAACGGGCAGTCAAAAAAGTCCTCCCATTTTACATTCGTGTTGTATGAGGCAGCCTTCAAAGATTTCTTTATTAAATAAAAATTATATATTTTTCTATTTATTTTAGTTCCTTTTTGCCAACTAGAATTTCTTATTAGAGGTTTACAAACTAATAATTTAGTAGTTCCATAATTAATTATTTGTTTCCATCTTTTCCCAATGACTCCAGTTAGTTGATCAAATGAAAAGCTTGAGCAAGCATCACCATACATAGCTCTAAATTCATCATACTTCATAATTTTACCATTCTCATTGATAATATCATTGACAAAAATGATTCCTCTTTCAAACATATTTTTCCAAAAGAAAGGCTTTCCATCTATTACAATATTAGAGTTCATCCATATTAACTGCTGCAAAATATCGTCTCTTTTTTCTGGCACATCAAATTGAAAACACCACTATGAGTGGATTGTTTCCTTTATGAACCCCGCCATGTTTCCCAGCAGACTCTCTGGGAGGGGATCACTTGTAAAAAAGGATACAATTTCTTTTGATATAGTACATGTTTTTTGTCCAACAGGACATTTGTGTACCACTCAATGTTTAAATACATCTTTGGAACAATTGATGCTTTTAAAGACAGACACATAGCTTCAAGGTTGACAAGTTTCAGGCCCCCATATTCATACTCTTTGTACAAAACCTTTCTTTTAATCTTTTCTGGTTTGCCGTTCCAGACAAAATCGAAGACCCTCCGCTCATAAATCTTAAAAAAGTATTGTGATGGAGCTGGTAATGACAAAAACAAATAAATAAATTGAGGAATAATTAACGAGTTGGCAATAGACATTTTACCATACAAGGTTAGGGATTTCCCTTTCCATAATTGCATAATTTTGTCCAGCTTTCTTAGTCGATTATCATAATTTACTGAGCCTAGATCTTCCAGATTTTCTGGGACAACAACACCAAGTATGTTAACTGGTCCATCTGTCCACAAAACAGGCACTTTGCATTCCATTCGAAAGGACGTTCCCTTTAGATTTCCGATCCTTAACATTTTACATTTATCATAATTAAGCTTAAGGCCAGATTACTGTGAAAATATGTCCAAAAGATTAAGAAGGTTCCGCAAACAATGAGGAAAAATCTTATCTTTGTGAATCAGCCTTTTCTGACATGAACTTCATCAAGAACAAACACAGAACACGCCTCACTGATGCACACCTGCAAGACTCACTCAGAGTTGCAGTGTCAAGTTACACACCAGAGTACAACACACTAGTTAACAGCATGCAATGCCAGGCTTCCCACTAACTGACAAAGAAACAGATAACAGATTTGGTGTCCAGTTCAAAGTGTGACATGATTTAAAAATTTGAGAGTTTACTTTTGTATTTTACATGAGTTATTATTTGTAAGAACATGGTGCAAAGTAATTCATGATTTGTTAAAAAATGTTATTGGCTAGCTAGTTAAAATGGGATATTGTGATTTCACAAGACTGTCTTAGAAGTGATCATTTGAAAATGTTCAATTTGAAAAATGCGCACTTAGAGAAAATATAAAAATAAAGTGTTGCATATTGATATTTATCTGTTTCTATATATATTTATTGTGAGAAATCATTAAGATGATCAGTGTTTCCACAAAGATAAATATCATTAATTATTAATAATAACAGAGTTAAAGGTAAATTGAGCAAATTGGCTACTTCTGGCAATTTATTTAAGTGTGTATCTAACTGGTAGCCCTTCGCATTAATCAGTACCCAAGAAGTAGCTCTTGGTTTCAAAAAGGTTGGTGACCCCTGCTATACAGTATTTACAACCTTACTGGTGTTCACTTCACAGTCACAGATGGTTCATCTAGTTATTTACATTATTTACACATAATTTTGTCTGTTTCAGTCACTATGTTATATAGTAACTACAGTAATTGTGTTCACATCCACAGGAACCACATGGGTTAGCCTACTCTATACAGTATTTACAACCTTACTAGTGTTCACTTCACAGCCACAGATGGTTCATCTAGTTATTGACATTATTTACACATCATTTTGTCTGTTTCAGTCACTATGTTATTTAGTCACTACAGTAATTACAACTTGTGTTCACATCCACAGGAACCACATGGGTTAGCCTACTCTATACAGTATTTACAACATTACTAGTGTTCACTTCACATCCAGAGATGGTTCATCTAGTTTTTGACATTATTTACACATAATTTTGTCTGTTTCAGTCACTATGTTATTTAGTCACTACAGTAATTACAACTTGTGTTCACATCCACAGGAACCACATGGGTTAGCCTACTCTATACAGTATTTACAACCTTACTAGTGTTCACTTCACAGCCACATATGGTTCATCTAGTTATTTACACATAATTTTGTCTGTTTCAGTCACTGTTATTTAGTAACTACAGTAATTGTGTTCACATCCACAGGAACCATATGGGTTAGCCTACTCTATACAGTATTTACAACCTTACTAGTGTTCACTTCACAGTCACAGATGGTTCATCTAGTTATTTACATTTTTTACACATCATTTTGTCTGTTTCAGTTACTATGTTATTTAGTCACTACAGTAATTGTGTTCACATCCACAGGAACCACATGGGTTAGCCTACTCTATGCAGTATTTACAACCTTACTAGTGTTCACTTCACATCCAGAGATGGTTCATCTAGTTTTTGACATTATTTACACATTATTTTGTCTGTTTCAATCACTATGTTTTTAGTCACTACAGTAATTACAACTTGTGTTCACATCCACAGGAACCACATGGGTTAGCCTACTCTATACAGTATTTACAACCTTACTAGTGTTCACTTCACATCCAGAGATGGTTCATCTAGTTTTTGACATTATTTACACATCATTTTGTCTGTTTCAGTCACTATGTTATTTAGTCACTACAGTAATTACAACTTGTGTTCGCATCCACAGGAACCACATGGGTTAGCCTACTCTATACAGTATTTACAACATTACTAGTATTCACTTCACAGCCACAGATGGTTCATCTAGTTATTGACATTATTTACACATTACTTTGCTTCATTCACACATTACTTTGGCATTTTCGCTATGATGGCTCGGACATGAGCCTTCCAGGCAAATTTCTGAGCAGCTTGCATTTTCCTTTTTGTTTCTAATTTAGTGCATTGTGCCTTGGATTTTATAGCCAATTTCTGTCTCTTCGACTCCTCTCTCCACTTCATAGTGTGTCCCCTGTCCGTGTTAATCATTTTTATGGAAAACTGCAGTTTTTACCACTGGATTATCAACAATTTTACTCATTAGGGGAAAACCGTAGTTGTTGGCAGGTATGGCAAAGAGGCGGATCAAGATTTTAACACACATTGTAGGTCGGAAAAAACTAAGAAAAACGGAAAATATTTTTACTGAGATAAAAAAGGCGGCTTTCCGACTCTAGACAGAAAAATAATAATAATATGGATGCCTGGTTAATGAAGAGAGTGATAACGATTAGAGAGGATCTCTTCTCAGGCTAGTCAAATATGACTTGTGTCAAACTATGTTAATCTCACTTGTGTAAAAGTTAAATATTTTGGCAGCTACCAAGCATGTTGTTTGTTACCACCTTGAAGCCTTCTTCAAATTCTGCGATTTTAGAGGTGTGTACTGTCAACAGCCTTTGCACGCCGTATTGGTAGATCACGTTTGAGCTCATTTTACATGCACTTAGGGAACTAATTGCAAAACTTAAAAGAGAATGTGCATCGAATCTGAAATGGAATGGTCCGCAAAATCCACAGTTCGGATTTTATCACGGGTTTGTGACGCGGTTTCGCTCTACATTGTTGTTCTATTTTAATGACCATTTATCAAGTTGAGGTACCTACCAAAATGTTTCCTTAAATTAAACTTGAAAATGGCTCCTAACGCGCTAACCTTTGAAATAAATGCACAAATCCATACTTGTATTGATCGTCGGACAATGTTTCCCCTTACATAACAATGCAAGTTTACATGCTTACAAGTAGGGCTGCCAAGGTCAATGACTTTAGTAATGGAGATCAAACACACTTCATAGCCTTAATGCCTATTTTAGAGAAATAGTTGCCATAACCTTCATTCTTTTTTGTCTAATAAAAGCACATCAACAGTGAAATTTCACCTTTAACATGTGTGTGTTAATACAAATGTATAAATATGTAATATAATATATCAGTATATATTAAATACTGTATATAATATGTAAATATTACATGTATGGTATATTTTATATTGCTGCTATGGTACATGTTTAGTCTACTTTATACCTGCATTATCCTTTCCAGCCTTTGTAACTGAGCTACTGTGTGGAACAATTTTCCTTGTGGATCAATTAAGTTTGTCTAAGTCTAAGGTTATCCAGGGTAAACCCCACCTAACCTTATCCGTGTCCACACACAACAATGCCACCGTTTAAGACCCCCTGCCCCTCTCCGTCCGCCGGCGCGGAAAATGCAGACGTCATAGTCACCTCCAGTGTAGCTTTGTGTGCAAGTTCTTAAATGTAACTTATCTGAACAATATCCAGTGTTGTGGTATTTCAATGAACTGGAATCCAGTGTGACTATTGTAGTGAATCACACCTGAGACATCATACATTAATAACACCTTTATTAGACAAGTAAACAATGTGATAAAGAACATTTGACAACAATCAATCTATGGATGTAGATATCTGGTCAGGACACTCCTCACTCTTTTGCCTTCACCTTCATTGTCCATTCCTTTTTGCTGACTTTATATACTCTAAACCTAGACGTTGAGTTTGAGACATACATGGCGGACAACAACTGATACAGTCTGCTATGCCAGTACAAAAGCATTCGATGTTTTCCGTAGTCTTCCCTCGACGGCCAGGTAATACAATGCACACGCTATCTTTTTTATCACATCCACGGGAGCCCGCATTCTCGTTGTCTCACCTTCGACAAATGGACAAAATTTTTCGCTTAGTAGAATAACGCTACACCCCTACATGTACTGCTACACTCCTACGTGTACGTTACACCCCTACGTGTACGCTACACCCCTACGTGTACGCTACACCCCTACGTGTACGCTATACCCCTACGTGTACGCTACACCCCTACGTGTACGCTATACCCCTACGTGTACGCTACACCCCTATGTGTACTGCTACACTCCTACGTGTACGTTACACCCCTACGTGTACGCTACACCCCTACGTGTACGCTACACCCCTACGTGTACGCTATACCCCTACGTGTACGCTACACCCCTATGTGTACTGCTACACTCCTACGTGTACGTTACACCCCTACGTGTACGCTACACCCCTATCTGTACTGCTACACTCCTACGTGTATGTTACACTCCTACGTGTACTGCTACACCCCTACGTATACTACTACACTCCTACGTGTACGTTACACCCCTACATGTACTGCAACACTCCTACGTGTACGTTACACCCCTATATGTACCGCTACACCCCTACGTGTACGCTACACCCCTACATGTACATTACACCCCTACGTGTACGCTACACCCCTATGTGTACCGCTACACTCCTACATGTACGTTACACCCTATATGTACTGCTACACTCCCACATGTACGTTACACCCCTACGTGTACTGCTACACCCCTACGTGTACTGCTACACTCCTATGTGTACGTTACACCCCTACGTGTACGCTACACCCCTACATGTACTGCTAAACCCTTACGTGTACGTTACACCCCTATATGTACTGCTACACCCCTACGTGTACGTTACACCCTATATGTACTGCTACAATCCTACGTGTACGTTACACCCCTACATGTAATGCTACACTCCTACGTGTACGTTACACCCCTATGTGTACGCTACACTCCCACGTGTACGTTACACCCCAACGTGTACGCTACACCCCTACGTGTACGTTACACCCCTACGTGTACGCTACACCCCTACGTGTACGCTACACCCCTACGTGTACGTTACACCCCTACGTGTACGCTACACCCCTACGTGTATTGCTACACCCCTACGTGTATGCTACACCCCTACGTGTACTGCTACACCCCTATGTGTACTGCTACACTCCTACGTGTACGTTACACCCCTACGTGTACTGCTACACCCCTACGTGTACTGCTACACCCCTATGTGTACTGCTACACTCCTACGTGTACGTTGCACCCCTACGTGTACGCTACACGTAGCGTGTACGCTACACTCCTACGTGTACTGCTACAACCCTGCGTGTACTGCTACACCCCTATGTGTACTGCTACACTCCTACGTGTACTGCTACACTCCTACGTGTACTGCTACACCCTTACGTATACTACTACACTCCTACGTGCACGTTACACCCCTACATGTACTGCAACACTCCTACGTGTACGTTACACCCCTATATGTACCGCTACACCCCTACGTGTACGCTACACCCCTACATGTACATTACACCCCTACGTGTACGCTACACCCCTATGTGTACTGCTACACTCCTACATGTACGATACACCCTATATGTACTGCTACACTCCCACATGTACGTTACACCCCTACGTGTACTGCTACACTCCTATGTGTACGTTACACCCCTACGTGTACGCTACACCCCTACATGTACTGCTAAACCCTTACGTGTACGTTACACCCCTATATGTACTGCTACACCCCTACGTGTACGTTACACCCTATATGTACTGCTACAATCCTACGTGTACGTTACACCCCTACATGTACTGCTACACTCCTACGTGTACGTTACACCCCTATGTGTAGGCTACACCCCTATGTGTACTGCTACACTTCCACGTGTACGTTACACCCCAACGTGTACGCTACACCCCTACGTGTACGCTACACCCCTACGTGTACGCTACACCCCTACGTGTATTGCTACACTCCTACGTGTACGTTACACCCCTACGTGTACTGCTACACCCCTATGTGTACTGCTACACTCTACACACCCCTACGTGTACTGCTACACCCCTATGTGTACTGCTACACTCCTACGTGTACTGCTACACTCCTACGTGTACTGCTACACCCCTGCGTGTACTGCTACACTCCTACGTGTACTGCTACACTCTACACACCCCTACGTGTACTGCTACACCCCTATGTGTACTGCTACACTCCTACGTGTACTGCTACACTCCTACGTGTACTGCTACACCCCTGCGTGTACTGCTACACCCCTACGTGTACTGTTACACCCCTACGTGTACTGCTACACCCCTACGTGTACTGCTACACCCCTGGTACAGGTGGAACATTTCAGCTCCTTTCTTGGAGCTCCTTGGAATGTTTGGTGGAGACAGCGTGGACAGGGAAGAGCTGTATGAAGATAAATGAAAATGTGCCGAGACTAGAACTCTGCGTGTGAAGAAGTCGTCTCCGAATCTGACAGACGCCAAACCCCTTTCAATAAATAAACCGGAGCAGTCTCTCATCCTCCCCCTCACACCCATTCCCCAAATGTAGGCCAAAATCCGCCCCCCACACACACACACACACACACACACACACACACACACACACACACACACACACACACACACACACACACACACACACACACACACACACACACACACCATAGCGCATCACTTCAGGCTTATCCTAACACAGCGTGCAGCTGACATAAAGAGGCGTTATCATACCTTCACACACTCCATGCTTGCTGTACATCAAACAGGATAAAACCTGCTTTTCAGCTCGCCGTTAAACGTTTGACCCAAATGTGTTTTTGTCGCCTAAATTTGACACGTGTACATGCGACCTAGTCTCAAGTCTGTTTGGTGTCGTCGTCCAATGGAGGATGCCAGGATGAGGTTTTCTTCCACCTCTGATAATTGCTCCCGATAAATCAATCAATCAATCAATCAATCAATGTTTCCTTTTATAGCCCTAAATCACCCTAAAAAGATCCCCCTGATCAAGAACTCCCTTGTTGCTTTGGGTGCATCTCAGAAACCTTGAATCAGTCCCAAGTCTTTGAAAAGGCCATTGACCAAAAACGTTTTTTTATCACCTCAGAAATATTTCTAAAGTGAGAAATTTGCTGTCCAAATAGGATCTGGAAAGGATAATTTCATCTGGTATTGACTATTGTAGTTCTCTTTTCAACGAGTCAACGCTAAAGAGACTTCAGACGGTACAAAATGCGGCTGCCAGACTTTAGACCGGTGCACCCAGACCAGCCCATATCACCCCCGTTTGATCCAGTCTTCATTGGCTTCCAGTCAAATTCAGACCAGCCCATATCACCCCCATTCGATCCAGTCTTCATTGGCTTCCAGTCAAATTCAGACCAGCCCATATCACCCCCATTTGATCCAGTCTTCATTGGCTTCCAGTCAAATTCAGACCAGCCCATATCACCCCCGTTCGATCCAGTCTTCATTGGCTTCCAGTCAAATTCAGACCAGCCCACATCAACCCCGTTTGATCCAGTCTTCATTGGCTTCCAGTCAAATTCAGACCCACCCATATCACCCCCATTTGATCCAGTCTTCATTGGCTTCCAGTCAAATTCAGACCCACCCATATCACCCCCATTTGATCCAGTCTTCATTGGCTTCCAGTCAAATTCGGACCAGCCCATATCACCCCCATTTGACCCAGTCTTCATTGGCTTCCAGTCAAATTCAGACCAGCCCATATCAACCCCATTTGATCCAGTCTTCATTGGCTTCCAGTCAAATTCAGACCAGCCCATATCACCCCAATTTGATCCAGTCTTCATTGGCTTCCAGTCAAATTTAGACCAAGCCATATCACCCCCGTTTGATCCAGTCTTCATTGGCTTCCAGTCAAATTCAGACCAGCCCATATCACCCCCATTTGAGCCAGTCTTCATTGGCTTCCAGTCAAATTCAGACCGGCCCATATCACCCCCATTTGAGCCAGTCTTCATTGGCTTCCAGTCAAATTCAGACCAGCCCATATCACCCCCGTTCGATCCAGTCTTCATTGGCTTCCAGTCAAATTCAGACCAGCCCATATCACCCCCATTTGATCCAGTCTTCATTGGCTTCCAGTCAAATTCAGACCAGCCCATATCACCCCTGTTCGATCCAGTCTTCATTGGCTTCCAGTCAAATTCAGACCAGCCTATATCACCCCCATTTGATCCAGTCTTCATTGGCTTCCAGTCAAATTCAGACCAGCCCATATCACCCCAATTTGATCCAGTCTTCATTGGCTTCCAGTCAAATTTAGACCAAGCCATATCACCCCCGTTTGATCCAGTCTTCATTGGCTTCCAGTCAAATTCAGACCAGCCCATATCACCCCTGTTTGATCCAGGCTTCCAGTCAAATTCAGACCAGCCCATATCACCCCCCATATCACTGTTTATGTTATACATGCTTCACTGCTGTCAAATTCAGACCAGCTCATATCACCCCCATTCGATCCAGTCTTCATTGGCTTCCCGTCAAATTCAGACCAGCCCATATCACCCCCGTTTGATCCAGTCTTCATTGGCTTCCAGTCAAATTCAGGCCAGCCCATGTCCCCCCCATTTGATCCAGTCTTCATTGGCTTCCAGTCAAATTCAGTTGAATGTCCCGACATCCCGTGCGTTGTCAGTACATCACTGACTTGTTACGCCCCCACTAGTCAGTTGCATGTATTTATTTGACAGGGACGGTACAATGAAACATTGCTACCCATAGGTAAGTCATGTCAAAGTACATGAGACTTCTAGCCACGGCTCATTTGCAACCCTCGTCCCTGGTTAGAGTTTTTAAAAATAAGTTGAGAAAATTGAAAAACACATACAAAAAGATTAAGACAAAATAAAAATACATGAAAAATAATTGGCCCCATTACTACACCCAGTTCTAGTGCTCACACTTCTGATCCTGACACTTTGTATCCTTTTTATGTTGTTGCCCCTGTTTTCATTGAATTGTTGTTTATGTTTTGTGCAGCGCTTTGTGATCTTATAAATAAAATGTACTTGCTTACTATTTGACAGTCGCCGCCGCGCTCTATTTGGATGTTCCACCGGACACTGTGTTTATCTTGGCACCACGAGCACCATACCTCCTCACAATGGAACTACCCCCCCCCCCCCCCCCCCCCCACTGACCCACATTTTGCATCACCGTGTGTGCGTGCTCATACTCAAGCGTGGTGGGTCCTGCTCAGAACGCTGTGGACACATCAAAATAAACCTACGCATTGTTGCCCAAAAAGGGACCCTCGTCGCATTAGGCCGCCGGACGTGGGAGTGGAAGCGCTCGCCTGGCGCTTACGTAACGCCGGCTTCTTGCGGAACACAGTGAGGAGGCACCACACGCCAACCAAGAATCATTTATTCATGATTGACTTTTCTGCCTGATGTCGCACTGTGTGTGTGTGTGTGTGTGTGTGTGTGTGTGTGTGTGTGTGTGTGTGTGTGTGTGTGTGTGTGTGTGTGTGTGTGTCATAGTTGTGTAAGTGTACATGCTGTCCTCCACTGCCCGCCTGCAGCAACGTGAGGACATTTGGAGGCAAATAAATCTGCTGGAGGATGAAGAGTGTTCCTTTAGTTTGCTCAAGTGTGAACGTGGATGGAGACCCGCTTGAATAGGTGGTCCCGGTTCCCCTTAAAGGGGAACTGCACTTTTTGGAATTGTATCTATTGTTCACAACCCTTACGAGGAAGAAGACACAAGGTTTTTGTTTCCTTTTTGCATTTTTACATGTGAAAATCGGCTTGTTTTTGGTAGCTAGCGATGCAGTTAATGTTAGCACATCTACCTCTAATCACTTACAAAATGCATTCAAAAACCATCCATCCATCCATCTTCTTCCGCTTATCCGAGGTCGGGTCGCGGGGGCAGCAGCCTAAGCAGAGAAGCCCAGACTTCCCTCTCCCCAGCCACTTCGTCCAGCTTCTCCCGGGGGATCCCAAGGCGTTCCCAGGCCAGCCGGGAGAGATAGTCTTCCCAACGTGTCCTGGGTCTTCCCCTTGGCCTCCTACCGGTCGGACGTGCCCTAAACACCTCCCTAGGGAGGCGTTCGGGTGGCATCCTGAGCAGATGCCCGAACCACCTCATCTGGCTCCTCTCCATGTGGAGGAGCAGCGGCTTTACTTTGAGCTCCTCCCGGATGGCAGAGCTTCTCACCCTATCTCTAAGGGAGAGCCACCCGGCGGAGGAAACTCATTTGGGCCGCTTGTACCCGTGATCTTGTCCTTTCGGTTATAACCCAAAGCTCATGACCATAGGTGAGGATGGGAACGTAGATCGACCGGTAAATTGAGAGCTTTGCCTTCCGGCTCAGCTCCTTCTTCACCACAACGGATCGATACAGCGTCCGCAATACTGAAGACGCCGCACCGATCCGCCTGTCGATCTCAACATCCACTCTTCCCTCACATGTGAACAAGACTCCCAGGTACTTGAGCTCCTCCACTTGAGGCAAGATCTCCTCCCCAACCCGGAGATGGCACTCCACCCTTTCCCGGGCGAGAATTCATTAAATTCTCATTCAAAAACCATAAACAATATTTCATTTACGCTCTGTAACCTGTATAATAATCAAACTGTACAACATTGTTATTGTAAGAGTAAACACTGAGGAACTATTTTTAAAAAAAAGTGGTGGTATCACATTGCCGTGCTTCAGTATTAGCTGTGAAAGCTCGCTAAGGTGAGTGATGAGCCAGCTTCTACTATCACATTGCCGTGCTTCAGTATTAGCTGTGAAAGCTCGCTAAGGCGAGAGATGAGCCAGCTTCTACTATCACATTGCCGTGCTTCAGTATTAGCTGTGAAAGCTCGCTAAGGCGAGAGATGAGCCAGCTTCTACTATCACATTGCCGTGCTTCAGTATTAGCTGTGAAAGCTCGCTAAGGCGAGAGATGAGCCAGCTTCTACTATCACATTGCCGTGCTTCAGTATTAGCTGTGAAAGCTCGCTAAGGTGAGAGATGAGCCAGCTTCTACTATCACATTGCCGTGCTTCAGTATTAGCTGTGAAAGCTAGCTAAGGCGAGAGATGAGCCAGCTTCTACTATCACATTGCCGTGCTTCAGTATTAGCTGTGAAAGCTCGCTAAGGCGAGAGATGAGCCAGCTTCTACTATCACATTGCCGTGCTTCAGTATTAGCTGTGAAAGCTCGCTAAGGCGAGAGATGAGCCAGCCTCTACTATCACATTGCCGTGCTTCAGTATTAGCTGTGAAAGCTAGCTAAGGTGAGAGATGAGCCAGCTTCTACTATCACATTGCCGTGCTTCAGTATTAGCTGTGAAAGCTAGCTAAGGCGAGAGATGAGCCAGCTTCTACTATCACATTGCCGTGCTTCAGTATTAGCTGTGAAAGCTAGCTAAGGCGAGAGATGAGCCAGCTTCTACTATCACATTGCCGTGCTTCAGTATTAGCTGTGAAAGCTAGCTAAGGCGAGAGATGAGCCAGCTTCTACGACAACAACAAACACGTTTGAGTGTGTAAGACACACCACTGTGATAGGACACCAATCTGTACAACATATTACAGTATCTGAGTACTGGTTGTCTAGTAGAGTAGTACTAGCTATCTAGTAGTGTGGTACTAGTTGACTAGTAATGTTGTACTAGTCATTTAGTAGTGTAGTACTCGTCCTCTAGTAGGATAGTACTAGTTGTCTAGTAGTATTGTATTAGTCGTCTATTAGTGTTGTAGTAGTCCTCTAGTAGTGTAATACTAGTACCCTAGTAGTGTTATACTAGTCATCCAGTAGTGTAGTATTCATCCTCTAGTAGTGTAGTATTCGTCCTCTAGTAGTGTAGTACTAGTTGTCTCGTAGTGTACTAATACTAGAACGTGTCTGTTACTACATTATATATATACTTACAGTGTGTATATTGTACATATTACATATTGTTATGAAGGTGTCTGTTACTACATTATATATATACTTGCAGTGTGTATATTGTACATATTACATATTGTTATGAAGGTGTATGTTACTACATTATATATATACTTACAGTGTGTATATTGTACATATTACATATTGTTATGAAGGTGTCTGTTACTACATTATATATATACTTGCAGTGTGTATATTGTAAATATTACATATTGTTATGAAGGTGTCTGGCACTACATTATATATATACTTGCAGTGTGTATATTGTACATATTACATATTGTTATGAAGGTGTATGTTACTACATTATATATATACTTGCAGTGTGTATATTGTACATATTACATATTGTTATGAAGGTGTCTGTTACTACATTATATATGTACTTGCAGTGTGTATATTGTACATATTACATATTGTTATGAAGGTGTCTGTTACTACATTATATATATACTTGCAGTGTGTATATTGTACATATTACATAATGTTATGAAGGTGTCTGTTACTACATTATATATATACTTGCAGTGTGTATATTGTACATATTACATATTCTTGTGACGGTGTCTGTTACTACATTATATATATACTTGCAGTGTGTATATTGTACATATTACATATTGTTATGAAGGTGTCTGTTACTACATTATATATATACTTGCAGTGTGTATATTGTACAAATTACATATTGTTATGAAGGTGTCTGTTACTACATTATATATATACTTGCAGTGTGTATATTGTACATTTTACATATTGTTATGAAGGTGTCTGTTACTACATGATATATATACTTGCAGTGTGTATATTGTACATATTACATATTGTTACAAAGGTGTCTGGGGAAATACGTTAATGTCCCTTATTTTCATGTTAGCCTTGAAGCTTGCTAGCCGGTGCCAGTCATTCCGTAAATTAATCAAAGTGCAGATTATCAATCATTTTATCTTAAAGGTGTCTTACTATAATTTTTGATCTGATCGACGCTTCGGGATGCGCCATTTTGTGGGCGGTCTTATTTTGTTGTCGTGTTTAGCACTTCCATAGCGAGTCTACTGACAGTTTGAGTAGAGATGTTGGAGGGTCAAGGTCAGAGTCGGTGTAGGGCTGGGCAGTATGAAGCAAAACTGACTTTTTAGGCCGATTGGCGATATACGATGTATATCTGTATCTTAAACAAAACGTAGAAGTAAAGTCAAGCTTAAAGTGTTTTATGTCCAGATAATGTAGTAATGTAACGTGTTTCTTATTCTTATAAAGTAGTTAGTTGTTACTAGGGTTGTCTCGATAACAATATTTTGGTACCGGTACCAAAATGTATTTCAATACTTTTCTAAATAAAGGGGACCACAAAAATGACATTATTGTCTTTATTGTAACAACAAATGTTAGTGTACATGAAACATATGTTTATTATTGTCATTTAGTCCTTCAATAAAATAGTCAACATACTAGACAACTTGTCTTTTAGTAGTAAGTAAACAAACAAAGACTCCTAATTAGTCTGCTGATGTATGCAGTAACATATTGTGTCATTTATACACCTATTATTTTGTACACATTATGAGGGACAAACTGTAAAAAATGACTATTTATCTACTTGTTCATTTACTGTTAATATCTGCTTATTTTCTGTTATCTACACTTCTGTTCAAATGTAATAATCACTTATTCTTCTCTTCTTTGATACTTGACATTAGTTTTGGATGATACCACACATCTAGGTATCAATACGATACCAAGTAGTTACAGGATCATACATTGGTCATATTCAAAGTCCTCATGTGTCCATGGACGTATTTATGAATATAATGTGAATTTTAACAGAAAAAAGATTTTGTGATGATAACAAAATATCGATATAATCATTGTAATATCAACTAGACCTACCCAGTGGTCTAGTGGTTAGAACAGGGGTCACCAACCTTTTTGAAAGCAAGAGCTACTTCTTGGGTAGTGATTAATGCGAAGGGCTACCAGTTTGATACACACTTAAATAAATTGCCAGAAATAGCCAATTTGCTCAATTTACCTTTAACTCTGTTATTATTAATAATTAATGATATTTGCACTTAATTGAACGGTTTAAAAGAGGAGAAAACACAAAACAAATGACAATTAAATTTTGAAACATAGTTTATCTTCAATTTCGACTCTTTAAAATTCAAAATTCTACCGAAAAAAAAGAGAAAAACTAGCTAATTCGAATCTATTTGAAAAAATTCAAAAAAATCATTTATGGAACATCATTAGTAATTTTTCCTGATTAAGATTAATTTTAGAATTTTGATGACATGTTTTAAATAGGTTAAAATCCAATCTGCACTTTGTTAAAATATATAACAAATTGGACCAATTTCTAACAAAGACAAATCATTATTTCTTCTAGATTTTCCAAAACAAAAATTTTAAAAGAAATTCAAAAGACTTTGAAATAAGATTTAAATTTTATTCTGCAGATTTTCTAGATTTGCCAGAATATTTTTTTTGAATTTTAATCATAATAAGTTTGAAGAAATATTTCACAAATATTCTTCGTCGAAAAAACAGAAGCTAAAATTAAGAATTAAATTCAAATGTATTTATTATTCTTTACAATAAAAAAATTAATTTACTTGAACATTGATTTAAATTGTCAGGAAAGAAGAGGAAGGAATTTAAAAGGTAAAAAGGTATATGTGTTTAAAAATCCTAAAATCATTTTTAAGGTTGTAATTTCTCTCTAAAATTGTCTTTCTGAAAGTTATAAGAAGCAAAGTAAAAAACAATAATGAATTTATTTAAACAAGTGAAGACCAAGTTTTTAAAATATTTTCTTGGAGTTTCAAATTCTATTTGAGTTTTGTCTCTCTTAGAATTAAAAATGTCGGGCAAAGCGAGACCAGCTTGCTAGTAAATAAATACAATTTAAAAAATAGATGCAGCTCACTGGTAAGTGCTGCTATTTGAGCTATTTTTAGAACAGGCCAGCGGGCTACTCATCTGGTCCTTACGGGCTACCTGGTGCCCGCGGGCACCGCGTTGCTGACCCCTGGGTTAGAGTATCCGCCCTGAGATGGGTAGGTTGTGAGTTCAAACCCTGGCCGAGTCATACCAAAGACTATAAAAATGGGAGCCATTACCTCCCTGCTTGGCACTCAGCATCAAGGGTTGGAATTGGGGGTTAAATCACCAAAGACGATTCCCGGGCGCGGCCACCGCTGCTGCTCACTGCTCCCCTCACCTCCCAGGGGGTGATCAAGGGTGATGGGTCAAATGCAGGGAATTGTTTCGCCACACCGAATGTGTGTGTTAATCATGGGTACTTTAACTTAACTTACATGTTCTCAAGCAAGTGGGTGTATGTTTTATTTTTTTAAATAATATTTATTTATTCATTTGATAAGGAAATCTTCATACAGGTGTTGAGAAACAGACACTTGTTCCCCTCCCCACCCCAAAAAAAAAAAAAATACACAAAAATTAAATGAAATAAAATGCAAAAAAATAAATAAAAATACAAATTTTCCACCTCATTTCTACCAGCT